>NW_006399867.1:2437908-2473259 GCF_000299155.1 Elephantulus edwardii | reverse complement strand
ATATGTTATTTCTTTAAATTCCTCTGTATCTGCCAATTCCTTTCTATATAATGACTCAGTATATTCCTTCCATCTTCTTTTAATACTTCCTGGATCATTAATATTCTGCCCAAAGCATCCTTGATTATCTCACATAAATTCAATCTTTTGAGGGCATTTATTTCCTGTAATATTGATTTAGGGAAAATTAACATCATCATAATATTTTCCGTCTTATTGGAGAGTAAAGAACTCTGGTGATGGAGTGTATAGCACTGTCAGGCTGCTAACCAAAATTATTTCTTTTTGATCTTTATTATGGGTATCTATCTCATTATATTCTTTTTTCCTTTTTTATTGATTTGTATATAATCTTTGCTTTACATTGTGTTTCATTCATGTACTTTGTGTTTTACAATCTTTCATTTACATTTATTTTTCTATACAGTCATTCATAAACATTATGTTTTATGAATGTACATCATGTTTTATGCAATTTTTCATTTACGTTGTATTTCATACAATCATTCATATACCTTATATTTTATATAATTTGTGACTGTTGTAAAAATTGTTCTTGTAATCAATATCTCTGAAGTAACTTTGTTTTTTTCTCAGAATTGTCAGCTTATTTTCTTCTTTTCTCCAGGGAGTCACATTGAGGCATAAGTTAATAACCTTGGCTTTTCGTTTACAATATTTCTACCTCATATTCTTTTTTAAATCTAATTGCACTTCTAGAATTCTGTTAAGTAATAACAATGACAGTGGAAAGCCTGCATTGTTCCTGACATTGATAGCAAAACTTTCTAATGCTTCATTCACTATTAAGCGTGGCTTTGCTTTTGGTTTGAGACATATTATTTATTGCAATCAAGTAGTATCCTTTTCTTTCTACTTCAGAATTATTTATTGTCATAAACGGATTCTTAAATTTTATTGCATGTCTTCTAGATATCAATACAGATGAACATATGCTTTTTTCTCTTTTAGCCTATTTACTCATAAAAGACCTTAGTTGAAAACATAAACCACTTTTAGCTAACTTAAGCAGAAAAGGAATTTTCTTTTTTGAGGAATATTATTGAGCAGCTCATAGGACTATCAATAAAGCTTCAGAACTGACTTAAGAAATAAAGGAGAATAGAAGACATTCGCTTCTCTATCCTGATCAAATTGCCATCTTGGTTCCATCAGTGAAGCTAGAAACTTGCTTTTGCCACAAAGCATGACAACTGGTCCTTGCCGGTACACTGCTATACTGATTCCACTGAACCACTGGGTGCAATCTTGAATAATTCTGATTGTCTCTGAAGTTTTTACCATTATCGTTGTTGTTATGTGCTGCCGAGTAACTTGTGACTCATAGTGACCCTATCTACAATAGCCCTGAAACCTGCTCTATTCTGTGCCAACCTTATTGTTTCTGACACACCTACCCTCATTACCCCAGTGACTGAATCAATGCATCTCATGAAGGACCTTCCACTCTTACACTGTCTCTCTCCACCCTCCCAAACATGATGTCCCTCTCCAAGGACTGGTCACTCCTTGCAACATGCTCAAAATATGTCAGACAGAACTTCTTTCACCCTGTCCGGGATGAACCTGTTTGTTCTCCTAGCAGTCCATGGTATATTCGATACTCTTCTCTAGCACCACAGCTCAAAGGCATCGATTCTCTTTCCATCATCCCTAGTCATTGTCCAGCTTTCTGACACATAGCAAGTAATTGAGAAGACTATGGCCTGAATCAGGTGCACCTTTGTCTCCAGACTGATGTCGTTGCTCTTCAGTACTCTGGAGAGGTCCTTGACAACAGCCTTTCCCAGTGCAATTCATCTTTTGATTTCCTGGAAGCTGGTACGAAGATGGTTGATTGTGGAGCCAACCACACTAAAGCTGTTCACAGTCTCAATTACATCTTAAAAATCCCAAGCCTCAAATCAGGTAGACTGTGGTAGTTGTTATGTGCTGTTGTGTTGTCTATGACCTATAGCCAACAGCAGGTCTGAGTCTTGCCCTATCTTAAGCCATCCTCACAATCTCCATCATGCTCCAGCCCATTGTTGCAGTCATGATGTCAATACAACTCTTTGTATTCTTCCTCTCTCTCTTTCTCTGATCCTCAACTTTATCCCAGCTTGATGTCTTTTTCCAAGGACTGACCCCTCCTGACAACATGTTCAAAGTGTTTGAAACAAAATTTGATCATTCTTGCCCTTAAAAAAACACTCTCTCATTACACTTCCTTCAAGACAGATTTGTTTGTTCTTTGGGCAGTTCAGGGCATATGCAATACTTTTTGCCAACACCACAATTCAAAGGTATTAAGTCTTCTTCACTGTCCAACTTCCCCACACATTTGAAGCAACAGAGTAGCATGGCTAAGTTTATGATCGCTTTAGTCTTTAAACTTGAAAATCTTTAAAGACATCCTTGTTCTTTAGCACTTTAAAGACATCCTGGACAGCAGATTTTTTCAATGCAACATGCCTTTTGATTCCTTGACTACTGTAACGGTAAGTGTTGATTGTGGATCCTAGTAAAATGATGTAATTGACTTAATTCAGTCTTTTCCCATCTATGATTTTACCTATTGATTCAGTGGTGAGGATTTGTTTTTTTCTTGATGTTGAGGTGTAACACACATTGAAGGTTGTAGTGTCTGATTTTCTTCAGTTAGTGCCTCACGTCTTCTTCACTTTCTACAAGCAAGCTTGTGTCATTTGCAATAACATAGATGGTTGCTGAGTCTTTCTCCAGCCCTGGTGCCACAATCTTCTTCATATGTCCCAGCAATAGGCACAAACAGCTGGGAAATAAGAATATCAGCCATTATTTTCTTATAATTGCAACAATGGGAATCAGAGCTACTTTCCATGGATGGTGAAATTCCTCCTACTCACAGAAGGAAGATTTTCCCAGTTCTTGGGCTCCAAAAATGACAAATGTCCACTGTAGCTATCATGTTGATAGTTTCCCCACATTGCTTAAATAAATTCAATACTTTTGTAATATATTGCAATGTAAGTATATTTTTTCTTTGCTCACATTTAATAAAGAATTTTATATCTATTTTTCTCAAAGAGCCAGCTTGCAGTATGCATGCATTCACATGCATACTTGCACATATACCTGAATATTTTTTAAAAACATTTTCAGGGCTCAGGGACAGTTTATATATTTTTAAAGGTAACTTGGAAGCAGGAGTGGCATCCACTTCTGAAATAGCTTGCCTCCAGAAACCCTATGAACCTGGATAAAAGCTGGAAGTTATACAAGTGTTCAGGTCTTTCGTTCATAGGGTTGCTATGAGTTGCCTGCAACTTGATGGCATTTAACAATAACAGCATAGAGAGATATCAATTGGCCTAGTGGACAGAAAGTGATGCTCCCAAGCCAATGGTGAGTGATTTTAATCTATGACCCTCAGGACTGTTTTTAATTGTTTTTGGTGAAGCATTCTTCTAAGCGGTATAGCCATGGTCTGTCCACTTGCTGTACAGAGGTAACTGGTGGTTGCTATAAAACTGAATACCGTGAGAATGGTTACCCATGGTGGACAGAGTTTGGTGGAGCTCCCCGATTAAAACAAGCTTGGAAGCAGGAGTGGCATTGGCTTCTGAAATAGCTTGCTTCTAGAGACTCTAGGACCCTGGAGAAAGGATGAAAGTTATACAAGTGTCCAGGTCTTTTGTTCACATAGGGTTGCTATGAGTCACCTGTGACTTGATGTCACTTAACAATGACAACAAGGGCTTTCTGTATCTAAGGTGGGCACTTCTTTTAAATATTTCATCTTTTTTATCCATCAGTGTTGTTTTGTCTAGATTTTCCTTCTCTTCTTCAGTCATTTCAATACAGTTCTTTTCCTAGGAAAAAAATGGGTCAAGCTTTCCAACTTATTAGCAAAAATTTACAAGGACTTATCTTAAGACTAAATTAATTTTTCATTTAGGACCACGGGAATGAGTTAAGCCTAGCTAGCCTTCAGCTCGTGATTCTGCTGCCGTTGGAGTGTGCTAACGACCCATTTCATTTGTTCTTTGCCAGATACCTACTAAGCTTCAGGATTGAAGTCAACACTGTTGTTTCCCCACAAGATCTCCTTAGAGCCCTTTCTCTGTTCTGTCTGTTTCCTAGTTCCTGTCTGCTTTACCTCCACAGACTGAACTTGTGACCTGTGATTCTCTTCTGATCACTATCTTCTGGCACTATCTTATGTACTTTTTTTCTACTTAACCTGTATATACAGAGAGCTGGAAATGCTTGGGTTTCCCAAATACCTGCTGGATGTGGAAGCCTAATGTCCTTGACTCTCTGCTGTCCTGTTGATTCCAATTCAGAGCAGCCTCATAAAAATAAAACTGCCTCATTGGGTTTCCACATCATTCGCCCACGCAGCAACTATTGAATTTGAACTTCCGAATATTTGGTTTGCACCTGAGCACTTTACTCTTGGAACTGCCAGGGTTCCTTTCCTTTCCTTCTGACATGATAAATTGTCACTGTTGTTAGATGCTGTTGAGTCAGTATGACTCACAGTGACCCTATGAACAACAGATCTGAACCCTGTCCTATAATTGTTGTTGTTGTTGTTAGGTGCTGTCGAGTTGTAGACGACTCATAGCGACCCTGTGAAGAAGGAAAGGCCTGAGCAATGTTCATTTCCGGAGGCAAGTCATTTCTGAAGTGGATGCCGCTCCTGCTTCCAGGCTTGTTTTGGTTGGGAAGCTCCAGCAAACACTGTCCACAATGGTTAACCATTACCACGTTCGGCACTTCAGTGTCCCAGTGTTCAGCATCACAGCAACCACGAGTTACCTCTGTACAGCAAATGGACAGACCAGTGCTAGACCACCTAGAAGAATGTTTGACAAAAAAACAATTTGAACCTGGCCTGAGGGCCGCAGATTAAAATCACCTACCTTTGGCTTGGTAGCATAACTTTCTGTCCACTAGGCCAACGTAGCTCTCTCTGTTGTCCTATAATAATGAAGCATAATTTACATTCCTGTGCTCCCTGAAGGACTAGGCTGGAGGTACTCTTCCCAGGTTCTTGCCTAAAATGTCTTCTTTCTTTGAGGTCGTTGTCATTGTCATCGTCTTCTTCTCCTTCTCCTTCTCCTTTTCCTCCTCCTTCCTTCTCCTCCTCCTTCTTATTCTTCTTTCTTTCATATCTTGTTTCCTTTGCTCCTTTCTAGTTTCTTCTGGGAACATCTCCTTCTTGTTTCTACTGTGAGCACCTTCTTTTTTTTAATTTTACTACTTTTTTGTGTGTACCATCAAATCGGATCTGACTGGTACAGGAGGAGATTGCCTCTCCTTCTCCAGTAGAGCATCTGGTGGGTCCAAGCCACGTTCCTCTGTGATTGCAGTGCAGCTTCTTGCCACTAGGCCACCAGAGCTCCCTTGTGAGCACCTTCTTAATAAATCATATTCACAAGAATTCTTGTCTGAGAGTCTGGTTCTGGGAAGCCAGCCCAAGCAAAGATGATTGAACTTAGTTTCTGCCCTTAAAGACTGGCATAGGAAGAATGCAAACAATCAAAGAAAACAACAAAAAACTTTCATTGCTGTTGATTTAGAATCAACTCATTGCTGTTCTTCCAGTGAATTCTTGGAGGCTGTAAATTGCACTCCAACTAATAAATGATACCATAACACCTAGACATTGTAACACTGGTAGAAATGAAACCTTATGAGAGTATCAAAAGACACAATTAATAACTCATTTTTATTCATTGAATACTGCACAATATGGATGGATCTAGAACAAATTATCCTGAGTGATGTAAGTCGATCACAAAAGAATAATTCAAGGTTTTGTTCTGGGGGTCACAGTGTCATGCTATAAATCATAGTAAACTCCAGGGTAACTAAGATCAACAAGGAAAGATTTATACAAAGAGTCAGTTTTGGAGGTTTAACAAGGATGGAAAGGAAAGAGGGAGAGGGGAGTAAAAATGGAAAGATAAATGAGGCAAGACCTATTAAGGAGTTGATTGTTGTTAATTCCATCAAGTTGGAACCAACTCATAGCAGATACTATATTAGATTTTCAGAGGGTATAACTAGCATGGGAGATTACCAACCTTTCTCTCACAGAGTTGAATTCAAACTGCATGCCTTTGCGTTGGCAGCACAACCACTTACCACTACATCTTGTGTTGTTGTTGTTGTGTACCATGGAGTCAGAACTGACCCACAGCTGACCCTCCAGCGGGTTTTCAGAGGCAGTGAATGGCACAGGAGGAGATCACCCATCCCTCTAACTGTGGAGCAACTGGCGAGATTTGAGCCTCATACCTTTGGATTTCAGTGCAGCTTCTTGCCACTAGGCCACCAGAGCTCCCTAACACACGAATTCATTAATTACATTAGGTTATATTACATTAACCAGTGGTAATTAATGTTATAAAACAAAATTTTAGGAGTGATTGCATGAAAATCCAACATGATTTGTAAACTCTCATGCAAATAAAAAGATAAATAAAGAGATCTTTGGCAAAAAAATCCAAATGAGCCAAACACCAAAACAAACCAACAACAACAAAAAAAAACCCCAAAACTTGGATAAAACACACCTTTAAAATAAACAATATAAAAGCCTCATTTGTGAGGAGACAGTAATACTTCATTTAGAAAATGTTAGTCAATTTGGGATTTGTAGAGTGAATGGTCAAATATGAGATGAGATAGAGCAGAAACGTTTGCTGCACAGGTAGTGACAGGAAGTCATGACAGCCATAGGAGACCAGTTATCAATCAATGGGTCCCCGGGAGAGAGGTTCGTATAGAACACCGAGCTTTTTCTTCCCTTGACACAGGAAACCTGTTAGAAGATTGTACAGTCTGATAGAGCGTCATGAACGCCTGGACATGTGGAACTTCATTCCATGTCTGAGTGTTTCTACAAAACAAGTCTAGCTGCAGAGAATGTTGCAATTCAGCGTTCCTTTTACTCTCTGCCTTCCTTGATCATCCGGCTGATACGCAGATCAGAATGTGTTACACAAATACCATTCTCTTTCTAATTGGGATCGTAGCTGTATCTTTTGCAATTAGCCAGAGTACAGCCTAGAGAATGAGATAATACAGACTACTTTCTCCCCAGGCTGTCCTCCTTGGGTTTTTCTTCTTTACTTTAATATCTTTTTTTGGACATGTAAAGGAGTGATGTTAAGTTGATGTTAGCAACATTCAGCATCTAATCAGCCAAGCTGAAGGAAATATTTCACTTGTCCTGTCCTGATTGGTTCCGGTCCTGCTGCACTTTTTCTGAGACATGCCTATTTGTTCTTTTGGGCAGTTCATGGGCTATTCAGTACACTTCTCCAACACCACAATTCAAAGCACAGATTCTTCTGTCATCCTTACTCATTGCCCAGTTCTCAAATGCATAGCAAGTAATTGAAAAGACCATGGTGTGAATCAGGAGCACCTTAGTCTTCAAACTGACATCATTGCTTCTCAGTAATTTGGAGAGGTCTCAAATGTTGGATTTGCCCAATGCAATATGTCTCCTGACTGCTAGTACTGAGAATGTTAATTGTGGATCCCAGTAAGATTAAATCATTGCCAACATCAATCTTTTCTCCATCTATCATGATGTTGCTTCTTAGTCCTGTGGTGAGGACTTGTGTCTTCTTGATGTTGAGATGTAATCAATATTGAAGGCCGTGGTCTTTGATCTCCTGCAGCAAATGTTTTAAGTCCTCACTTTCACCAAGCAAAGCTGTGTCATCTGCATAACGTTGGTGGCTAATAATTCTTTCTCCAAACTTCATGCCACATTCCTCTTCATAAAGTTCAGCTTCTCAAATAATTTACTCAGCATACAGATTTAATATGTATGGAGAAAGGATACAACCCTGACACACCACCTTTCCTGATTTTAAACCATGTCGTGCTCTCTTGCTCTGTTCAGGCATCAACTTCTTTGTCTAAGTACAAGTTTTCACATGAGCATAATTAAATGTTCTGGGGTTCCTACTCTTCTTAGAGTTAGCTAGAGTTTATTATGATCCACACAGTCTGCCTTTGCAGAGTCAATAAAACACAGATATTCTTCTGGTATTCTCTGCTTTCAGCTAAGATAAATGCTGGAGAAGATGTAAATCTTCTAAAATAAGAATTGTCAAATATCTGACTTTATATAAATAACTTATCCTTATTATTTTGTTGATATGAGCTCTTTATTACCTCTGTCCTGCTATATTTAGATTTAGATCACTGTTCTTGTTCTGGTCTTGAGTTGAAAGCTTAGATAGCTGATTTTCAAATATTTCAAATACTGTTTCTTTAAACTTTTAGTTTGAAAGAATTACACATTCATAAGAAATTGCAAAGCTAATAGGGTCTTTCTGCTACCTTCCATCTGTAATATCTTATATAACTGAGGTGTACAATATTGAAATAAATTGACATTAATGCAATAATGTTGACTAGATTACAGACTTTATTTTGTTTCTCCATTTCTAATACACATTCCTTTGTAGGTATGTGTGATATTATCCCATGCAGACACACCTCAGGGAAGACACAGACCTGCTCTCTCTCCACAAAGGATCTCCTTCCTGTTGCCCCACTATCATCTCACGCGCCTCTTCCTGTCGTGGGGTGGTTTGACCCTGTCTTCGATCTTCCTCACTTTGCTAAAGAATGAAACCATGTGGGCGTAGAGGGGACAACATCTGAGTTACAGAAGCAGCACAGTGTACAGCAATTTCAGTGCTCTTAAAAGAGCCTTGGTTCAGTGTACAGCAAGTGTGGAGGCTGTTAAAAGAGCCATCATTTGCCTCGCCTGAAGTAGTGCCAACATGGGCCTTTGTTGTAACAAGCAGGTGTAACCAGGGCTCCAGAAACCCAGTGGCTGCCGAGGTCTGGAAGGTCTAACTTGCTGAGGAAAAAAAGGTGAGGAGTCAGGAATGAAGGTGAAAATAAAAATGGATAGTTTGTTCAGGAAAGTATGTTCCACAGAGAGGCCTGGGTCATTCTCCATGGAAATGAAAGGAATGGAGAGAGTCCTGAGCTGGGACAGGTTAGGTGCTTATGTAGACAGTCTACTTCCTCCTGGGGTAGGCTTTATGCAGAGCCGGTGAGCGGTGTTTTGGGTCAACGGAATGACGTTGCTCGAGGTTCCCACTCCAGATAATTTTCGTTGGTTGCATGATGAGTTTCATTTACCTAAAATGCTAATTAGGCACCCTCTGTGGACTCAGTATGGACTTTTTCTTATCTCATGTTCTTTCCACCCATCCCTGCCTCATTCTGGCTGACTTACTGGTTTTGTCCCTCATTGTTGTTATGTGCCTTTGAGTCGCCTGTGACCCATAACAACCTACGTACAGCAGCTCTGAAGCCTGCCCTTTCCTGAGCCAGTCTCACTGACACACTCACCCCCCTTGCCCCAGTTACTCAATCAATCAGTCTTCCTCTCCTGCACTGTCCCTGCGCCCTGCCGAGCATGATGTCCCTCACAGTGTCACTCGAATCTTTGTCCTTTGACAACAGTCAGTGAGTTCTCCATTTGTATAATTTTTCATTTTTTATACATTTAAACGAAATCAAATCATTTATAATAACCTTTTGAAACTGTCTTTTGAAGTAAGCATAATGACCTTAAGACCCAAATGGTTTTACCTATGAATGTCGTTGTTGTTAGATGTTGTCAAATCGAGTACAACTCATAGCGACACTGTAAACAAATGATCTGAACCCTGCTCTGTCCTCATCCTCACACTTCCTGACACTCAGAGCCCATTGCAGCAGTCACTGTGTCAGTCCACCTAGATGAGGGTCTTCCTCTCCTTCATTGACCCTCCACCCTTCCCAGCATCATGTAAAAATATGGAACACTTCAGCACATATACTAAAATTGGAATGATATAGAGATTAGCATGGCCTCTGTGCAAGGATGAGACGCACATTTGTGAAGCGTTCCATCTATGAATACTGCTTTTCTTTTTATTTTGTCCTGTGTAGGGAGCTCTAGTGGTGTACCCCAGGGGGCGCTGCTAGTCCAAAGGCCATAGCTCTCTAATGGGTTGAATCCATCAGTGTCTCTGCGGAAGAAAGGAGGGTGAGCTTCTCCCATGTGGTTCACAGCCTTGGAAAACCACTAGTCAGCTCTAGTGGCTTTTCAAATGGTCAGCTGCGAGTCATTTCCAGCCAGACAGCAATGAGTCGTTTGAGAGTATCCCATCACACAGCAACACTCCACTTTGTTTAGTCGTTCAGTCACTGGAGGACATTTCAGTTCTTGGGTTATTTTTGTTTTTCCCTTCTTAATTTTTATGAATAAAACTTTCATGAGGATTCATGTACCGTCATTTGTGGAAGAGTAAGCTTTCACTTTTCTGGGGAAAATGCCCAAGGATGCAATTGTTGGATTCTGTGATAGTGCAGGTTACAAGTTTTACAGAAAAATCACTGAACTCTTTTCTTGAGCGCATTTACCACTTTACATGCCCACTGGCAACATCTGATTCAGTTTCTCTGTCTCCTTGCCAATAGACATTCACTTTTCATATATACACCTGGAGTCATACATTCTCATCTAAGCTCTGCTTTAGCAGTATCTTCCAGACTTGTTTGTTGAAGTCACTGTTTATTGGGACCCTAGTATGCAGCAAAATACTGCTATCATTCAAAAACTGCTAGAACAGTAATAGAAAGGGAACGGCCAGAAGTTCAAGAAGAATTTAGAAGAGCCTGTGGCACCAGGGGTATCACTGCTGATGTCAGAAGGATCCTGGCCGAAAGTAAGCAATACCAGAAGAATGTCTATTTGTGTTTATTGATTATGCAAAGGCATTTGACTGTGTGGATCATGACATGTTGTGGCTGACATTGAGAAGAATGGGAATCCCAGAGCACTTGATTGTGCTCATGTGAAACCTTTACCTGGACCAGGAGGATGTTGTGTAAACAGAACAGAGGAACAACTGAATGGTTTAAAATTGAGAAGGGAGTGTGTCAGGGTTATATTCTCTCTCCACACCTCTTCAGTCTGTATGTTGAGCAAATTATTCAAGAAGATGGACTCTATGAAGAGGCATGTGGCATCAGTAATCTGTATTATGCAGATGACACAACCTTGCTTGTTGAAAATGACAAGACTTGAAGCACTTGTTGTGGAAGATCAAGGAACGCAGCCTTCAGTATGGATTGCATCTCAATATCAAGAAAACAAAGGTTCTTACCACTGGATCGAGAGGCAACATCATGATGGATGGATAGAAGATTGAAACTGTCAACAGCTTCATCTTGCTTGAATCCACAATTAACACTTCTGGTACCAGCAGTCAGGAAAAAAGGAGACACATTACACTGGGGGAAAATCTGCTTTTAGAGACCTCTCCAAACTGTTGAGGAGTAATAATTTCAGTTTGAGGACTAAAGTCTTTCCGATTACTTGCTATGCATCTGAGAACTGGACAATGAATAAAGATAACAGAAGAAGAATTGACACTTTTGAGCTGTGGTGCTGGAGAAGAGCACTGAACATCCTATGGTTGCCCAGGAGAACAAACAGCTATGTCTTGGAGAGGATGCAGCCACAGTGCTCTTTGGTGGCAAGAATGATGAAGTTTTGCCTCACGTACTTTGGGCATGTTGCTAGGAGAGACTATTCCTTGGAGAAGGACATGATGCTGGGAAGGATGGAGGGCTGGCGAAGGAAAGGAAGACCTTCAACCAGGTAGATTGACACGGTGACTGCTGCAATGGGCTTTTGTGTGTCAGGAAGTGTGAGGATGGTGCAGGATAGAACAGGGTTCAGACCTTTTGTTCATAGGGTCGCTATGAGTCGTACTCTACTTAATGGCACCTAAGAACAACAACAACAACAACAACAACAAAGTATGTAAAGTGACCCTTTCAATCAATCTTATTGGCACAGTGGCCATGATGAGGGGCTGAAGCACAGCAGCAGCTGTCTGAGAATGGTGCAGGATTGAGAAGATGCTGTGTCTCATTGTATATGCAGTTGTTATGGGTCATAATCAACTCAGTGGCACCAAACAACAACAAGGACAAGAACATTGCTTAGAAAGAAATGAAATATTAACTAGTTCCCTTCAACTACAACTTCAGAAGGTAGCATTATCTCCATAGCTTTGAGATTTTAAAAACAAAATTTGAAAATTTCTTTCAGATGCCTTAAAAGTTAGTTACGGGAAATCCAAAGTCTCTGTAAACTTTGATTAAAATTAATTTTTAAAAAAAAGTTAGTTAGGGAGAAGTGAAACCTGATTGAGCTAATCTGGGAAAAACTGAGTGTCTTTTAAAAAATAGTTTTTTCACCTTATTGTTATTATTTCTTATATTGGCATACTTACAAATTTCAATAAAAGGAAATGGGAAAGATCTGGTCTGAAAAACAAAGCACACTTTAAGTATTTTCACAATTTTTTATCTCTTCTAGTTCAATTTAAAAAAAAAAATACTGATTGACCAGCATAAGGGAAGATAACTATAGATCAAGAGGAATTAGAAATACTTTCGAGCTATTCAGTAGAATAAAATATCCCTTTACAGATTTTCCATGGAAAAAATATTCCCATCTACTGTTGTTGTTAAGTACAGTCGAGTAGGGACTGAATCTTAGCTGACCTTTCTATAGATTTTCACAGGAGGTAAATCTCATGGGAGGAGATTGCCCATCTTTGTTCGGCAGAGCAACTTGTGAATTCAGATCTTACGTCTTCAGATTAGCGGTGTAACTCGTTCCACTAAGTCATCAGGGTTCAGTTAATTTTTTGTTTTTAATAAAGTCGAGGACGTTTATTTCCTTAGGTCATGACACAGGAAGCGGACTCCCAGCAGAGGCGGCGCTCTCAGAATACAGGTCAGCGTGCTGACAGATATGCTGGGGCTAGGAAGCTGAGTCTGGTTACTAAAATGAAAAAAAAAAAAGACAGAAACACCTAACTCACATAATATAAACATGTTGTTATAAGTTTTAACTAAAAATTATACACAAAATTGTCACTAATAAGGTGGAATTTTATGTCTGGAGTAACTGGTTATTAGCGAGATCTTCATTTCCCACCCCGGGGTATTATTTAACATTTTTCTAATTAATAATATTTTCAAACAAAATTAAAATACATATCAACTTATTAAAAATAGCAATTGAAAAGCATTCACAGCTATTAATAAAACCCTTTTGATGTTGTTGTTTATTGTGTACTGTTAAGTCAGAACTGATTCATATCAGACCCTCCGATGGGCTTGCAGGGGCATTTACACCTTATAGGACACAGCTCATCTTTCTCCTGCAGGGCAGTTGGTGGATTTGAACCGTGTGCCTTTGAATTCACAGGACAACTCCTTAACACTCAGCCACCAGAGCACCCAAAACCCCTCTTGATAATGTAATTATTTGCTAAGAAATGTATAAAGGTATTGTTAAATTCAATCATTCTTAGGAAGCTATGGACCATCAATTTCATCACGAGATGAATACAATAAACTTGGAAGTGCACATTGCGATACTCCATTTATTAGCAAATTTTTATTGTAATATTTTTCGAACATATATATACAGAGAAGTCTTTGTTCTGCTAGATTAAACTCAGTACTCCAACCTATAGACCCAGTTTTCAGAAGGTATAAACCTCAAAGAAGATTGAGGTTGTTAGCAATTACAGTTTGCTCAGCTCCACAATCAACACTCTTAACATCAGCAGTCAGAAAATAAAAAAATGAATTGCATTGGGAAAATCTGCTGTCAGAGACCTCTTCAGAGTACTGAAGAAACAATGAAGTCAGTCTAGAGACCAAGGTTCACCTAATCCAAGCCATGGTCTTTGCAATTACTTGTTATGCTTCAAAGAGCTGGACAATGACTAAGGATGACAGAAGAAAAATTAATGCCTTCAAGTTGTGGTGCTTAAGAGTCTTGAACATACCATGGACTGCCAAGAGAACAAAAAGATCTGTCTTGGAGAGGATGAAAACCAAGTCTCTCCTTTGAAACTAGAATTTTGAAGCTCCATCTTACACACTTTGGGCACGTGGCCAGGAGAGAGACCAGTCCTTGGAGAAGGACACCAGGCTTGAAAGGGTGGATGGACAGACAGAGCAGGAGAGGAAGACCCGGATAAGATGGATTGATTCAGTATCTGAGACAACGGGGGTTGGTGTGTCAGGATTAGTGAGACTGGCTCTGAACAGGGCAGGCTTCAGATCTGCTGTACATAGGGTCACTATGAGTTGCAGATGACTCAAAGACACAAAACAGCAACAACAACAAAAAACCTCACAGGATGACTCTATCTTTCTCTGTCTTAGCCACTTGTGGATTCCAGCTGCTGAGAGGAAAAGTTGCTTTTGGGTTAGTGCAATTCCCTATGGACTACACCACCAGAGCTCCCCCGGGTTTTGTCTCAAGGAAGGGTAATGTACCCCACTCTAGTCCTGCTTAATTAGTTTCAGAAATGTAACTTAATCCTCTGTCATAGTTCCCTCAACTCACTCATTGCCAGTCTCTCAACTGACTCTCAGCTGACCCTTCAATGGGTTTTTTGAGCTGTTGCTATGAGCTGTAGTGACTCACAGGGTGGCTATGAGCTGCAAGTGACTCAATGGCACATAACAACAACAACAACTCTATGGGAGGAGATTGCCTGTCTTTCTCCCTCAGAGCTGCTGATAGATTTGAATGACTTGCCTTTAGGTTAACAGCACAACTCTCTATGGACTATGTCACCAGCACACTCACTGATATGCTGCTGTAACAGAGACGTCACACCAAGATAGACTTAAACAAAAATTTCTTCTCTTATAGGTTAAAAGATGTATTGTGATGGGAAAGTTTGTTGTTAGGGACCTCTCCAGGGTACTGAAGAGCAATGGTGTCACTCTGGAGACTAAGGTGCTTCTGATAGAGGCCATGGTCTTTACAATCACTTGTTATGCACCAGAGAGTTGGACAATGACTAAGGAGGATAAAAGGAGAATTGATGATGCCTTTGAGCTGTGGTGCTGGAGAAGAGTATTGAGGGTACCATGGACTGCTAGGAAAACAAACAGATTCATCCTGGAAAGGGTTAAACTGGACTGCTCCTTGGAGGCAAGGATTCTGAGGCTTCGTCTGACATACTTTGGTCATGTTGTAAGAAGGGACTAGTCCTTGGAGAGGGACATCATGCTTGGGAGGGTGGAGGGACAGCGCAGGAGGGGAAGACCTTCTATGAGGTGGATTGATTCAGTGACTGGAGTAATTGGGGTGGGTGTGTCGGAGACAGTGTGATTGGCACAGGACAGAGCAGGGTTTAGGGCTGTTGTACATAGGGTCGCTATGAGTCACAAGCAACTCAACGGCCCATAGCAACAACAACAACAACAACAACAACAGAGGTTAAGAGCCTAGAAGTTCAAATTCAGGATACCAGCTCTAGGGACACATCCTCTCTCTCTCAGTTCTGGGAGGAAAACTTATGTTTCCTTCAGTGACTGTAGGCCAGGTGTTCTTTGGAGAGCTCCACTTGCCAAGAAGTCTTTCTACTGTGTCAGGGAATTCCTAGTAATGAGGGTAGAGCCCCAAAGTAGTGATCTTTCTTGCTGGTATTGAGGTCCCCCCTTCTTCATTTACTTTCTTTGTCTTTTCCCCTTTATCTCTTGAGCAATACAAGGTGCCATAGACCACACCCTAGAGCAGCTTTCCTTATATTTGATCTGGACTGTGATGGGATTGTTGTCGTTGAGCACATTAGAGTCAGAACTGATCCATAGCTGACCCCCTGGCAGGCTTTTTCAGAGGCAGTAATCACACGGGAGGAGATTGTCCATCCTTCTCCTGTAGAGCAGCTGGTGTTCTTGAACTGAGTGCCTTGGGAATTGCAGTGCAGCTTCTTGCCACTAGACCACCAGAGACCCCCTAAGAGATGTTTATTGTGAGCTGATTGGATTTGGCCTCTTTTTTGTGGATCTCCCGATTAAAACAAGCTTGGCAGCAGGAACGGCGTCCACTTCCAAAAAAGCTTAACTCCAGAAACCCTATGAACTTGGAGAAAAGATGAAAGTTTTGCATCCAAGACTTTTGTTCATAGAGTCGCTATGGGTCATCTATGACTGTATGTCACTTAACAACAACAACAACAACAACAACAACAACCCTTTATAACTATTTGATTTATCAGATCCTGGGGAAAATAATTTCCTAGTTTTCACATTATATCATTGTTGCATACCAGCGAGTCAGAACCCAGTCATAGCTGACCCTTCAGCAGGTTTTTAGTTAGTAAATGGCACAGGAGGAGATTGCCTGTCTTTTCCCCAAGGAGTAGCTAGTAGATTCAATCCCGAAGTTACTTTGGAGTGGCAGCACAATTCCTTACCACGAAGCCACCAGATGAGAGAAGAATAACCCATGGCTTTGAGCTGTGGTGTTGGAGAAGAGCATTGAACATCCCATGGATGGCCAAAAGAACAAACAAGTATGTCTTGGAGAGGGTACAGCCAGAGTGCTGCTTGGAGGCAAAGATGATAAAAACCTCATTTCACATTCTTTGGATTTGTTCTTTGTTTATGATTGTTAGGTATTGTCGAGTCAAGTATGACTCCTAACTACTCTATGAACCACGAATCTGAACCCTATCCTATCCCACGCCATCTTCACACTCCTGACACACTACACCACACTTCCTGACACTTCCTGCCCATTGTAGCAGTCACTGTATCAATACATCTGATTGAGACGAGACTCTTCCTTTCCTTCACCGACCCTCCCTCCATCCTTCCAAGCATCATGTCCCTCTCCAGGGAATAGCCCCTCCTAGCAACATGCTCAAAGTATGTGAGGTGAAGCCTCATCATTCTTGCCTTCAAAGAACACTCTGGCTGCACCCTCTCCAAGGCATAATTATTTTTTGTTCTTTTGGCCATTCATGGGCTGGTCAGTGCTCTTCTCCAACACCACAGCTCAAAGGCATCAATTCTTCTTGTGTCATCCTTATTCATTGTCCAGCTCTCAGATCCAGAGCAAGTGACTAGAAAGACCATAACATGAATCAGACACACCTTAATCCTCAAACTGACATCATTACTCCTCAATAATTTTGAGAAGTCCCTAACTGCAGACTTTCCCAGTGCAATGCATCTCCTTATCTCCTGCCTTCTGGTACAAAGGGTGTTAATTGTGGATCCAAAGAGGATGAAGTTGTTGGCGGTTTCCATCACATCACAATCCATCATGTCATTGCCTATCAGTCCAGTGCCTATCTTTATTTTTTTGACATTGAGATGCAATCCATATTGAAGGCTGCATTTCTTGATCTTTTGCAATAAGTGCTTCACGTCCTCCTTACTTTCAGCAAGGAAGGTTGTGTCATCTGCACAATGCAGGTTATTGATGAATCTCTGTCCTGTCCTGATGCCACATTCCTCCTCACAGAGTATAGCTTCTTGAATAATTTGCTCAGCATACAGATTGAATAGGTACGGAGAAAAGATACACCCTTAACACACACCCTTCTTAATTTTAAACCATGCAATGTTCTCCTGCTTTATTTGCACAGCAGCCTCCTGGTCCAGGTCTAGGGTTTGCACGAGCACAATGAAGTGCTCTGGGATCGCACAGGTTACTCCTCAGAGAGGGGTATCATGCTTGGAAAGATGGAGAGTTAGCGAAAGAGAGAAAGAAAGATCCTCAGCCCGATTGACAGATTGACGCAGTAATTGTTCCAATGGTCTCTAATGTGCCAGAAATTGTGAGAATGGCACAGAATAGGACAGGGTTCAGATCTGTTGTTTTTAGGGTCACTACGGGTTGTACTCATCTCGATGGCACTTAACAAGCCACCAGAGCGCCTTAGATACACATATTTTAGGAGGACACAATTAAAATCACAGTATCTTCTTTATATATAATCACTTCAAGATATTTTTCTTTCACAAAAATAGCAATATGAAGCTGTTTTTATATTCTGTCTTAAAATATCGTTTACCATGCCAGGGTAAATGTAACTAGGATAAAAATAGCATTAGAAATAATAATTCTAGGTTGTATAGCCTGGTGTGTCCACTTGCTGTTAAGATGTGTCAAATAACAATAATGGTTACCCATGGTGGACAGTGTTTGGTGGAGCTCCCTGATTAAAACAAGCTTGGAAGCAAGAGTGGCAACCACTTCCACAATAGTTTGCCTCCAGGAACCCTATGAACATGGAGAAAGGATGAAAGTCACGCAAGTGTAGAGGACTTTTGTTCATAGGGTTGCTATGAGTCGCCTACGACTTGACGGCACTTAACAACAACAATCCTGACTCATTAAACACAGGCAAAAATTAGGATTTCTAACACATTATAAAATGGAAGATAATCACACAGCACTAGCAGTCTTGGGCTACCCAAATTGACACAGAATTCAATTGATGACTTTCCAGCCTGTGAACTCCCAGAATTCAAGTCCTTACTTCATTTAAAGGGAACTCTGGTGCGATGCCAATCTGAAGGCATGCAGTTCGATTCCACTGACAGAGAAAGGTGAGTAATCTTCTTCTACGTGATTATTCTGCCTCTGAAAACCTGCTGGAAGGTCAGCTGAGTCGGTTCCCACACAGAAGCCACAACCACCACCACCTCATGTAAAACACTTCCATGCCATCATAGCATCCCAAATGTCTTAAATCAACTCTAAGTCTCAATTCCACCCTAGGGCAAAATTCCTCTTCATCTGTGATCTTGTAAGACTTAGGAAAACGTTATCTGCTTCTTAAGTATTTGTTTTTATTAGGTGCCACTGAGTTGAGTACAACTCATAGTAACCCTACGAGCAACAGAGCTGACCCTGTCATATCCTGGGCCATCCTCACGATCTTTGACACACTCAGGCCTATTGTGTCAATCCACCTGTTTGAGGGACTTCCTCTCCTATGCCATCTTTCCACCTTTCCAAGCGTGATGTCCTTCTCCTAGGGACAACCTTGCCTAACAGCATGCCCAAATTACATGAGACAATTCTTCACCATCCTTGCCTCTAAGGAGCAACCTGGCTCACCTTCTCTAAGACAAATCTATTGATTCTTTTGACAGTCTATGGGATATTCAATCCTCTCTCCCAACAAAGGTATCAATTTTTCTTCAGTCATCCTTATTCATCGTCCAGCTCTCACATGCATAGTAAGTGACTGAAAAGACCATGTGTCGGGCACACCTTAGTCCTCAAACTGACACCATTGCTCCATAATAAGTTGGAGAGGTCCCTGATTACAGGCACCAGGTCAATATTTTCCTTTAGAGATGGATTAAGTGGCAGGATAAAAGGAATAGCAGACACCAAGCAAGTGAACAAACCCAGCAGAACAATTTGCATTTGCTGTCCAGACTCGAAAACAATCCTCTGTTTTCTGTGATCACCTAGGCAGTAGCTAAGACCTCCAGGCTCTGGGTGTTAGCCTTGTTCTCCGGTTTCTGGGTGGAGGTCCCCAGGCCTGGGCTTCAGATCTGCCTCCCAGGCCCCTGGAGGCAGCAACGCTGCTTCTTTGGTTTTGTTATTATCGTTGTTGCCATAACGACTCACCATCACCTCCAAGTCTTGCTCAATCCTGCACCACGCTCGTGTTCTCAGCTGTATTTTAAACCCTGCAGTATTTGAAATCAGTGCAGTCACTCCATTAATCCACCTTGTTGAGGATCTTCCTCTCCTTCACCATTCACCCAGTCTGAGTGTCAGTATGAACCCTCAGCCCCACGAGGCCTCGTTCTTCTTCCCCTTGACAATTACAGTCCACCTCCTCCAGTGGGCCTGGCTCTATCCCAGACACTAATGCATAAGAATCAAGTTATCAAAGACTTGACGCTTTAAAACCTAGGAGGCTGCGGTATCATCCTCTGAAACCTGAGACTATGGCTCCACCCTTTGAGACCCCAGAGGTCATGATCCTACCCTTTGATATTGCCCATCCTTCTCCCACAGTGCAGCTAATGGATTGGAACCCTGGGTCTTTGGGATTGCAGTTCAGTTTCTTACCACTAGGCCATCAAAGCTCCCTCTTTGATATGGCTCCATTTCCCAGACTCATTGTCTGGTTAGCTTCTTCTTCCTGATTCGTTCCCCTCAAACCTCTCAGACCAGACTGGCATCTGCTCTACTCAGACAAGTGGTGCCAAGCTGTTGAGCTCTATAAAAAATGTTTCAAGTTTCTTTTTTTCAAGCAAGATTATTTCACGAGCATATTACAGGTTGTCAATAGTCCCAGTTTGATGTCACATTCTTCACAGACTCCAGCTTCTGGAGGGATTGCTCCGCATACAGATTGAGTAGATAGGGCGAAAGGATGCAACCCCAACACACATCTTCCCTGATTTTAAAATGTGCATCCCCTTGCTCAAACGATTGTTTCTTGGTCCCTGTACAGGTTCTACCTGAGCACAATTCAGTATTCTAGAACTTCCCTTCCCAAAGTTATCCATAATTTATGAGGATCCCCATGGTCAAATGTCTTTGCATAGTCAATAAAACTAGTAAATTTCTTTCTGGTATTCTGTGTTTTCAGCTTATGGCCATCTGATGTCAGTAATGATATTCCTCCTTTTACAACTTCTAAATCCAGCTTTAATTTCTGGGTTCTAGGTAAGCAAGTGAAAACTTTCCTATGATCGTTTCTCTGTGATGCTTTTAATAAACTTCCATTATCAAATGTAATCTGTGTAAGTCTCTTGATCTTTAAAAAATATAATTAGTGGAGAAGTTTCTAACAGTAGAAAAAAGGCTAACTTTTTTCAGAAGCATGTGTGTGTTATTTGGGGAGATAAAATTTAAAAAACCCCCAAACTCAATGCCATCAAGTCAAAACTGACTCACAGCTGACCCTTCAGGGGCTTTCAGGACGCAGTAAATGGCACAGGAGATGACTCATCCTTTCCTGTAGACCAGGCGAATCTCCTGTGGATTCAAACTGCCAGACAGAGGAGCCACTCTTAGAAAATTAATGTCACTAAATTTGCCTTGTGGCATCCACTTCCTCAACAACATGCCTCTGGAAACTCTATGAACTTTGATAAATGTCAATAGTTGTAGAGGGGCTTCAGGCCTTTTGTTCAGAGGGTCGCTATGAGTCGAGCTCGACTTGAAGGCAATCATCATCATCAACAACAACTAATTTGCCCAGTGGGTAGTGAGTTGCACTGTCAACCCAAAGGTGCACAGTTCAACTCCACTAGCTGCTCCATGGCCAAGGGACGGGCTGTCTCCTCCCTTACAAATACAGTCTCTGGAAACCCACTGGAGGTTCAGTTACGAGTCCATTCTAACTCGACAGCAATAAGTTAGAGTTCATATTGCAACAACTGGTGTCATTCACCCCAACCAAGATTTTATCTAGAAATAATGTCCGTGTCATGGGCACCAAGGTCTGATGAATAAATAAAAATGATCTCCCAGCATATTATCATCCTTTATGGAAGACCTTGCAGGTAACTTTATTGGACACTAATAACTTATTTGTTGTTGTTGTTACGTAGCCTGGTGTCAGCTCCACCTCATAGCAACCCCATGCACAACAGAACTAAACACAGCCTAGGTGTCTGCTTCCTTTTCGTTCTTTTTCGGCGTCCAAGATGTCGAAGCGAGGACGTGGTGGGTCGTCCGGTGCAAAATTCCGGATTTCCCTAAGTCTTCCGGTAGGAGCTGTGATCAACTGTGCTGACAATACAGGAGCCAAGAATCTATATATCATCTCTGTGAAGGGGATCAAGGGACGACTTAACAGACTTCCTGCTGCTGGTGTGGGTGACATGGTGATGGCCACTGTCAAGAAAGGAAAACCAGAGCTCAGAAAGAAGGTACATCCAGCAGTGGTGATACGACAACGAAAATCATACCAGAGAAAAGATGGGGTGTTTCTTTATTTTGAAGATAATGCAGGAGTCATAGTAAACAATAAAGGCGAGATGAAAGGTTCTGCCATCACTGGACCAGTCGCAAAGGAGTGTGCAGACCTGTGGCTCAGGATTGCATCCAATGCTGGCAGCATTGCATGATTCTCTAATGTATTTGTAAAAAAAAGTTCACCCAATTAAAACATTATTTGCTAAAAAAACAAAACAAAAAAAACCCCACAGCCTAATCATGGTCCACCTAACAGTCTGTGCTGGCTGAAGACCATTGTCACACCCTCTGTGTCAGAACATCTCATGGAGGGTCTTCCTCTCCTTCCTTGATCCTCCACGTTTCCAAATGTGATGTCCTTCTTAAATGACATCCTGGGCATCAAGGACATCCTGATAACATGTCTAAAATAAGTGAGACAAAATCTCATTGTTTTTGTTTCTCAGGAGGACAGGTTTCACTTCTTCCAAGCTAGATTTGTTGGTTTTCTTGAAAGTTTGCGTTCGATATATTGAGTACGTTCAATATTCTTTGCCAACACCATAGGTCAAAGGCATTGATTCTTTCTGCTCGTAATACAAATGTGAGCCTGGTGATCTGTAGCTCATTGAATCCATACCTGATTTCTATCAAGCTGTAGGTGCTGCAGAGACAATTTAGCAAACTTCAGGTCTTGCTGAGATAACAAGGTCCAGGATAAAAGACAGTCTGTGTTTCCTTATCAGTTCTAACCCACCTCCCTGCCCTTTTCTGTTGGCACAGTGTCCTTTCTAGTGGCATCTGACTTAGAAAAATATTCCACTGGAGATTTGCAAATCCTGAATCTGGAACTAGATATGGAATCCGCTCACCTTAAGAACAGAACATGGTATTCCTCTTGTCAAATGGGAAGTCTGAGTTCTATGAAGAAGAATGGGGCATCAGGATAGGAGAAAGACACATCAACAACCTGCATTATGAAGATGACACAACTTTGCTGAAAGTGAAGAGGACTTGAAATGCTTGCTGCAGGAGGTCAAAGACTCCAACAGCCTTCAATTTGAATTACATCTCAACATCAAGAGGACAAAAGTCCTCGTTACCAGGCCAATAAGCAACCTCATTAGAGATGGAGGAAAGATTGGACATTGTCAATGATTTTATCTTACTGGGATCCACAATAAACAGTCTTGGCATTAGCAGTTAAGATATTAAAAGGAGTGCTGCAATGGGCAAGTTTATGGTCAAGGGCTTCTCCAAAGTACTGAGGAGCAATGATACCAGTTTAAAGACTAAAGGTGGACCTGATTCAGGCCATGGTCTGAATCACTTCCAATCAAGTGCATCTGAGAGCTGGACAATGACTAAAGGATGACAGAAGAAGAACTGATGCCTTTGGGTTGTGGGGCTGGAGAAGAGTCCTGATTCTTCCATGGACTGCCCCTTGGAAGCAAGATGATGGCAAAGCTTCATCTCACATACTTTGGCCATGTTGTTAGGAAAGGCTATTCCTTGGAAAAGGGCATCATGCTTGGGAAGGTGGAGGGTCAGAAAAGAGAGGAAAAACAGACAGATTGACACAGCAGCCCGATGGGCTAGAGCATGTCAGAGATGATGAGGATGTCATAGCATAGGACAGATTTCAGATCTGTTGTCTGCAGAGCCTCTATGAGTCATCCTCCACTCGATGGCACATAAGAACAATAGACTAGCCTGGTTTGAAGGGAGTTGTGTTTCTCTGACAGTTCGAATCCACCAGTGACTCCTTAGGAAAAATGTGGGCTATTTCCTCCCACGTGATTTACAGCTTCCTGAAAACCTGCTGGAGAGGCAGCTATGAGTTGGCTCCGGCTGGACAGCAATGACTGAGAATGAAGGACCTCTGGAGGTATAGTGTATTACATGTCACGCTGCCCATCAAAGGTCAGCTGTTTGGATTTATCAGCTGCTCAGCAGGAGAAAGACGAGCGGTCTCCATAAATACTTACAGCCTCAGGGACTTGATGGACAGCTGCTGTGAGTCAGAATCTTGTCAACGGCAGCGGGGTGGGGCACACAAGTTCAGACTCTTCTGGCTTCTTGTAAGAGAAACTCAGCTCAAAATGTCTTAGCACAGTATCATATTCATAGGCTCACCTGAAAGAAAACTTCAGGAAATGGACCTAGAATGTGGTCACGATGGGTGCATAGACTCATATTTTATTACTGGGATGGAATCCTTTATCTATCAGCTCTGCTTTCTCTATGTTGTCTTCACTTTCAGACTTCCCATCAGAGTCACAAGTCCTTCATGTGAGTCAAATCGTTGCCATGGAGTCAGAACTGCCTCATACATAGCTGAACCTCCCCTCCTACAGATGCTGTCAAGGACCTCTCCAGAGTGCTGAGGAGCAATGACATCAGTCTAGAGACTAAGGTGTGCCTGATCCAGACCATGGTCTTCACAATTACATGTCATACATCAAAGATCTAGACAATGACTAAAGATGACAGAAGCAGAATTGATGCCTTTGAGTTGTGGTGCTGGAGAAGAGTATTGAACATACCATGGACAGCCAAGAGAACAAATAGGTCTGTCTTGGAAAGGGTGAAACCAAGTTTCTCCTTGGAGGCAAGGATTTTTTCCCCCACATTCTCAGGGTTTTTTTTATTAATAATTTTAATACTGGGACACTGATGTGTCAAACGCAATAATAGTTACCCATGATGGACAGTGTTCGGTGGAGCTCCTCGATGAAAACAAGATTGGAAGCAGGGGTGGCATCCACTTCCAAAATGGCTTGCCTCTCTGGAAACTCTATGAACTTGAAGAAATGATGAAAGTTATACAAGGGTTCAGGTCTTTTGTTCATAGGGTTGTTATGAGTCGTCTACGACTTGACGGCACTTAACAACAACAACAACAACAACAGTTTTATTTACCATCCTTAGTACGGGCTCTTCTGTACAGTGGACAAGGAACAGGGACTTCAATCTGGGTGTGGAGCAACAGAATAAGGCTGGACTTAATCGTCAGCAAACAAGGACCACAAAGACTGGTGACTATGAAACAAGAAAGGGGGTACCCCTCCTCCATCTCATACGAGGACCCAGTGCAGGTTTCCAGAGTCCCAAAGGCCTCGATGGTATAATTCCCTAGAAGCCAAGGTCTGGGAGCCATAAAGGAATGCCAAGGCCCCCATGAGCCCTAGAGGGCAAGGGTGTCTTTGATAAGCCTGCACATATTGGTGATGACTGAGGTGCCCACGGCGTTGGTGATTTGGAAGGGGATCCTGTAGAGATAGGGCTGCACGTCCCACAGGCCTGTGTCAAACACGTTGTCCACCTCCGACTGTGTGGGCATCTTGCGCACATACTCAGGCCGGTTCATCACCTCTGCAATGTTGATGATCTCACACAGCTTCTCACTCACCTTCTCTCAGCATATCTGCTGCTCCTGCTCTGTGGCCAGGGCCACCACGTGCACCTTGACAGTCCACACTTCCCAAGGGGTGCACTCATCCGGGAAAGGCCAATGAGACTTCTTCTTCTGGTAGAACTGCAGGCACATCTGCCCCAGCCCATCACCACCAGAGTTGTGCAAGGCATCCTTGAATTCCCTGACAACCTTGCATAGGGCCCAGTCAAGCTCATCAGAGGAGACCCACACGTAGGTGAAGTCAACAAAGTCATAGTCGACGTCCTGGGTGCCCGTGGTGCTGATGGAGTAGGTGCCCGCCTTCTTGTTGTGGAATTTGCCTGTACTGCGGTACAGGAGCACTCTGTGCATCATGGCCAGCATGGCCTCCTCCACCTGCCACATGTCCACAGACTCCTCCAGCACCTCCAAGCAGCAGTTCATCCTGATGCTGAGCGCCCACACCAGGGTGGGGCGGGGATGAGGACCAGCAGCTTCGGCCCACACAGGGGCTACCCACCAAGTTATCAGAGGCAAGGAGTTTGAAGAATCATCTCACACACTTTGGGCAAGTGCCCAGAAGGGACCAGTCCTTGGAGAAGAACATCATGCTTGGAAGGGTGGAGGGACAGTACAAGAGGAAGGCCCCAAATGAGATGGATTGACACTATAATTGGGGCAATGGGATTAGATGTATTGGAGTCAACGAGACTAACTCAGGATAAAACAGGATTCAGAGCTGCTGGACATAGGTTTGCTATGAGTTGCAGGTGGCTTGACAGCACATAACAACAACAACAACAACAATAAGCTGCACAGGAGGAGATTGCCCATCTTTCTCCCTTCAAGCCACTGGTGGATTCAAAACTCCAAAGAGGCACAACCTTTGGGTTGGCAGCACAACTCCCTATGGACTACATCAGCAGAGCATTTATATTGTAACGCCAACAAAAAGACTCCATTGCTTTTAGCAAGGAAGACTGTGAAATTTGTTTAATAGTATTGCTAACACTGGCATGCCCTGAGAATTGCCTACTCACCAATAGTGCTGTTGTTGTTAGGTGCTGTTGACTTGAGTACGACTCACAGCAACCCTATGAACAACAGACCTGAACCCTGTCCTATCCTGTGCCGTCCTCACCAACTCTGACACAATTGAGCCCATTGCTGCAATCATTGTGTCTTTCCGTCTGGTTGCGGGATCTTCTCGTCTTTCACTGACCCTCCACCTTTCCAAGCACGCTGCCCCTTTCCAAGGAATAGCCTCTCCTAGCAATATACCCAAAGCATGAGAGAAAAGCTTCACCATCTTTGCCACCAAGGAGCACTCTGGCTGCACCCTCTCCAAGACGTATCTGTGTAGTCCTTTGGCAGTCCATGGGGCGTTCAGTACTCTTCTCCAACACCACAGCTCAAAGGCATCAATTCTTGTCATCCTTTTCATTGTCCAGCTCCCAGATGGGTAGTTCACGTCATCTGAGGGAGAGTGGAAGAAACCCAGCGTCCCTTGGGGAAGAGTCCCAGCTGGAGTGCAGGGCGGCCTCAGGGCGGCAGCAGAGGCTGCACTGCGCCCTAGGAACCCTGGGCGCACACGGGCCTAAGCGCAGAGCGGCCTCGAGGCGGGAGGGGTCGCTGCAGAGCCGTGGCGAGCTCCGGGCTGCGGTCGGTCCACCGCGGGCCGGGACCCGCCCCGGACAGGTGGGGGCGGAGCCGGGGGCGGGGATTAGGGGGCGGGGATTAGGGGCGGGGCCGGAGCCCTGACCTGAAGAGCTGTGGCGGCTGCGGACGGGATGCTGGTGCGCCCGGGGGAGGCTCGCGCTCACCTGCACCGAACCGCGCGCACGCGAGCCTTTGCATCCGTGGGAGGTGAGCTCAGCGGGGCGCCCGCCGGCCAGCTCGGGAGGTGCTGCCACCGGAGTGGCTGCCAGGGCGGGGGGCCACACCAGGATCGTCTCCCGGTGGCGGGATGCTGGGACACCTTCCCGAGACGATCCGGGTGCAGCTTTCCGGGGGTCTGGCCACGCCGTGCCCTGAGGAGGGGGACACAGAGCCTTGTTTGAGCTGCTCCCCGGGTAGCCCCAGCCCCGCCAAGGAGCGTGGGTCTCTCTGATCGCGATCTTACCCTCTGGAATGTTTTCTCTGGATGATTGTCACAGGGAGACACAAACACTTAAAGAGGGTTGGTTGCATTTTCCCGCGATGACTTTGGTCCCAGGACTGACAACGCCTGGTCAGCCGCTCCGTGAGGGGTGTCAGGCCTGGGGTCTTGCCGGCCTGGAGAAGCTCAGACTCGGAGCACGCTCACAGCATGACAGACGGACAGCACAGAGAGACAGCGTCATGAACCAGTACTGCTGGTCCTAGGCTTTCCTGCCCGCGTCCTGCCATACTCTCCTTCTAACTTCGCTTCTTCCACAGTGACCTAGGGTGTACAAGTGGGGGACAGATAGGGTACAGTAGACCCACACCATCTCTATCTTGAGCCCCAGCTCTCGAATTCCAAAGAATACATTGCCGCCTTCCTGTCTTGGGGAAGTTACTCAAGTTGCATGACTCTCTGAGCCTTAGTCTCTACCTCTGTGAAATGGGCACAGCAATAGTAAGTAGTTCATAAGGTTGTGTCATTAAGTGTCAGTGGAGTGGATTGAGACTCAAAGCAGCCCCATGTGACAGTGGAATGATCCAAGGGGGTTTTTTAGACAGGAATCTGTATTTGGTTGCTTTGAGTCAACATGGACTTGATAGCAACAAGTTTGAGGAGTGTTTTTTTTGTGGTGTTTTTGTTTTTAGTTTAGTCTTGACCAGAGCAGCTGGCCAGGCCTGTGTCTCTGGGTGGGTTGAACTGGCATCCTTTCAAGGAGCAGCAGGTTTTGTCACCAGGGCGCTATTTTCTAGAATCCTACATAATGAGCAAAAAGGGCTTAGTGAGATGCCGGGGAGTGGAGTAAAGGCATCAAGAAATGGCTCGTCCGTTCCTGCTGTTCCTGCTGCTGTTAAAAGAGCAGCTCAAAGCATGGATTCTCCAGTCCGAGTCAGCTCAGGCACTTTCCATTGCAATTGGATAAGTTATTTAATCACTCAGGACCTCAGCTGTCTCGTTTGTAAAATGGAGAGAATCTGGTACCCAACTTAGAAGATGCTTGTGAAAATTTAGTACCAGCCGAGGATTTAGAAGAGTGAGTGCCGGGCCAGTTGTCCACAAACACATCATGTCTAATCAATCAGTACAAGCTAGTAGCATCTCACCTTATTCTTGTAAGTTGAAATAGGTTTGGTTTTTTAAAATTTTTTAAATTTTTATTTTATTATAGAGTGTGTGTGTGTGTGTGTGTACTGTCAAATCTGATCTGACTGGTACAGGAGGAGATTGCCCCTCCTTCTCCAGCAGAGCATTTGGTGGATTCGAACTGTGTACCTCTGGGATTGTAGTGCAGCTTTTTGCCACTAGGTCACCAGAGCTCCCCTTGAAATAGGTTTTGTGGTGAGTGAATTAAGTTTCCGCCTTTTGCCTCTGACAACAGTGACTGTGCAGGTGGCAGGAGTATGGTGGGGACCCGGTCTGGGGAAGGGGCTGTTAAGGTAGAAGGTCTCCTGGGGGTTCTCTTCAAAGAGAAGGCCCCCTTCTCCCCAAATCACAGGTTTGGTGGGGCATGTACAGTGGAGGAAACCTTCCCTGGGCTGTGGTTCCATTTTAGAGAAAACTGAATCTGGACGTAGGTTTTGAAAACCAATTTACAGGCAAATAAACTAGCAATTTTGTTTTGAGATTAGAGTGAACAAAGAAGTGAGGATGGACAGCAAGTATTTATTTGAATCTCTTTAACATTTTTGTTATTTGTGTATTTTAACATTTGAAAGACATTTGAGTGAAAGTTTACACACCAATTTGGGTTTTCATTTACCACTCATATGCATGTTGTTTTATAGTCCTAGTTGTAATTGATGGATATAATAAGTTAATTACAATGCCAGATTGACCCCTTTTTGTATGTTACATTTGTACAGTCACCCAGTTTACCTAATTTTTAATTTTTACTCTCCTCTCATTCACTTTTTATCCCTGGTCACCAAGGGGATGGAAAATTTTTTAAAATAATTAAAAAATATTCTTTATTGGGGAAGAGATTAATGATGTAATTTTGAGGGTCAGAGATGGTTTTCTACACCTCAGCAAAATCGCAAGCCTAGTTCCTGGACTAAAGAGAATCTCAAGTCTAAGGGGGTCCGGGGAAGGCTGGTGGCTTATGGGCATCTCAGCCCCACCAGAACCCTATTCCCTTTGCTTCCTAACCCTGAAATTCACTAGCATCAGCAGTGTGAAGATCTCCTGATGTTGAATCAGATCCCATGGGTTTATGGTTGATAAAAGTCGCATTCTCTGAAGAATCTGATGAAGCGAATGCTAGTCCTGGTCCCAGATGTAAACCCTCTGGGGACATGAGACTTCTTTCCAAACAGTACATCCTAATTTGTTTCTATTCCCTGTGGAGAGCAGGAAGGACAGTAGTCAGTCAGTACCACAGAGCTTGGGAAGCCGTCACATTCATGTGTCAAGTTTGAAAATGAAATTATTCAGTCTTCTTTCTCCTGCACCTTACCTGTGGTCCCATACGCTCATTCACTACCATTGAATTGGTTCTGACTCAGTGGCTTTCCAAAATGTAAACCTTTTTTCTCCTTCCTTCCTCCCTTCCTTCCTTATTTACACTGGTTTATCTACAAAGTTTGTATACATTGCTTCTCACACAGATCCCTGCCACCTCCTTAACCCAACCCCCTCCATCCCTCAAACTGTGCAACCCTGTGATTATCCCCTTGCCCATCCTCACCCCTCTGCTCCCCCCTTAGATCCTCATACATGTTTTACTAGTTATCTATTTCTTTTTTAAAAAATAAAAATTTTATTTAAAAAATCTTCACGGTGTTTATAAAAAGTTAGAAAATAGAACTATATTATATATGTTACTATTGTGTCTCATTGAATCAATTCAGGTACATATTGAACCCATATGACAGAGCAGAACAGCTCCATAGGTTTCCCAGTATTTGAAAATTCTTTAATAATAACCAGTAGCCAATAGACACTCACCATCACATTGACTGTAGTTATCTATTTCTATTAATAATGGGCTTATACAGTATTTGTCCTTATGGGACTGAGTTAGTGCCCTTAGCATAATACTCTCTAGTCCCTCTCAAGTTAGGTACTGATTTACAAAATCATTGCTCCTGAGTGCTGTGCAGTATTCTCTCATTTGAATGTACCATAGTTTTATCAATCCATTTGATTGTGGTTGGACATCTAGGCTGTTTCCATGTTCTTGCAATGGTGAATAATGCTGCTATGAAAATTGGTGTACAAGTCTCTGTGCTTCAGTTCTCATTTTTCTCAGGGTATATTTTAAGCAGTGGAATAGCTGAGTCATAAGGAATTTCTATGCTTAGCTTTCTGAGAAAACATCAGATTGCCTTCCAAAGTGGTTGTACCATTTTACAACCCCACCAACAATGTATAAGAATTCCTATCTCTCCACATCCTCTGCAACATTTATTACTGTAAATCTAAAAAGAACACTACCTCTCTTTCTCCTGAGAAGCCTCTAGTGGATTTGAACTCCTGGAGACTGGTGGCCTTTTAGTTAATAGTACCACATGCTGTGAACTATGCCACCAGAGCACCTGTTCTGTAGTTCCAGATGCTGCTGACTTAACTGTTAGGGGAAGGAGGAGCAGCTCACAATATATCAGGTCCTCAAGGGCATGTGCCTGTGTACTGACTAAGTAGGAAGGGTTCCAATCCAGCTCCTTCCTTTACCAGCCGTGTGTCTGGGATCATTCATAAATTACTCCACTGCTCTGAGCTTATTTTCCTCCTCTGTAAAAGGGAGATGAACATAATATTACTACTTCAAGATTGGTGAAGTGTGACATGAAAACTACACACACACACACACACACACACACACACACACACACAGAGTTAAGTCAGCTAGCTAACTACATAGATAGAAAGAATACATCTGATGAAGGCTTATAAACATGACACAAGACTATAGAAAACAAGTGGTATTCCACATTATAAACTTTCCCTAACTAAAATGCATCCTGCACATGGATAAATATCATTAGTTATTTGCTTTCCAGCAACCCACACCCCTCTCAACAGCTGGCATTAACTGGGGTGCATTCCTCAAGTCAGTGGTGTTTCAGAATCAAGGAAACATGGCCCAGCACCTGGCAAATGTGTGGCTGAGGTTTGCAAGCTCTTGTTACATGTGGTGCTCTACAAACATGGAGAGCTTAACGAGAAAGAGAAATGAAACAGAAATCGTTCCACTTACAATAAGGTACATTAAAAATGGCCGGGAAAAGTATGACCAGGAAGGCTCTGAAGTGGTCTCAGGTGGTTACCGGGAAGTGCCCTGGCAGCTGGCTTCTGAAGGTTCTGAAGGTTCTCTGGGAAGCCTCTACTGGGTGCCAGGCACTGTGCCCAGGAACATAAGGATATAAGAATATCGCTGCCTTTAGGGAGACAGGCTACTGGAGGCCATAAGCCTTGGGGTGCAATTCTCCAGTCACAGCAGAGGATGGTCTGAGAGGTGCAGAGAACCACTGGGGCTCCTCAAGGGCACGTGGCAAAGATACCCAGCAATATAGTTTTCTGGGACACTCACAGGTTAAACCAACCTAGTGCAGGCCGAGACAGAGGGGCTACAAGAAGAGAAGGCATGTCTTTGTGCACAAAACACGATGTATTATGAATGATTATATGCAAACCAGGGAGTTCTGGTGGCCTAGTGGCAAGAAACTGTGCTGTAATTCCAAAGGCATGCGGTTCGAATCCCACCAGCTGTTCTGCAGGAGAAGGATGGACAATCTCCTCCTGTGCCATTAACTGCCTCTGAAAACCTGCCTGGGGGTCAGCTATGGGCTGTTCAGACTATGGTACATAAACAACAACATATGCAAACTACAGTTTTTAATTTTTTGTTTTTTAAGAGGAGAAGCCAGCTATCAGATGCTAAATGGCCAAATACAGAAAGCGTGGAGAAAGGGCCAAAGCCTCAGGCTGCAGACTGTCAGTCCCATGGGAGGAGAATGAAAGCATCATGGGAGCGCACCCATGGGTTTGCGGGGCTGGCCCTGGGAAGCTGTTGATTAGCTCTTCTTCTCTGTCCCTCCACCCCTCCAGGTCCTAGCTGACCATGGCTCCAGGAGAGAAGATCAAAGCCAAAATCAAGAAGAACCTGCCGGTGACCGGGCCCCAGGCGCCCACCATCAAGGAGCTGATGAAATGGTATTGTCTCAACACCAACACGCATGGCTGCCGGCGCATCGTGGTGTCCCGGGGCCGCCTCCGGCGCCTGCTCTGGATCCTCTTCACGCTCATCGCCGTGACCCTCATCATCTGGCAGTGCGCGCTCCTCATCCTCTCCTTCTATTCCGTCTCTGTCTCCATCAAAGTACACTTCCAGAAGCTGGACTTCCCCGCAGTCACCATCTGCAACATCAACCCTTACAAGTAAGGGGCGTGGGGCCTGGGATGCCAGAAGCTGTGTGCTACGGGTCCCAACTCCCTCCCCAAGGGCACAAGCAAACAGATGGCCTGTGTGGGCTGCCCACGGCTTTTCAGACACTTGAATTAGTGGCAAACATGCATAAACCTTCCTCTCTCAAGTTTTGAATCTGCGCCAGGTTTTCTAGCCCCAGGAGGCTTCCATAACTGAAGGAGGAGAAGGAGCAGAGGGGCTCAGGAGGGTGACCTGGAGGCTCCAGGCACCACTTTCATTTGGAGGTTATGCTTAGAATGAGTCAGCCGCCCCCACAAACGTACACCCACAGCGAGCCCAGTTTAGCCATCTCCCCAAGCTTTCCTCACCCTCCTCCTGAACTCCAGGCTGACTCCGCCGTGTCACCCATGAGACTACTGGAAGCATGTCTGCTGCCCCAAACCCTCATCTGGGTAGCCCAGCCTCACTGATTGAGTTCTTGGGGCTCTGGGCCAGGTCAGCCCTTGCTAATACCCCTTGTGAGTGGCAGGACCTGTTCTAAATGGGTCATTGGAGTCCTCTGGACTGTGGAAAGCTGACCTGTGAGGTGGCTCAAGCTGACCCACATTGTCAAAGTAGGTGTGGGGGTGGAGATTAAAAAGGAGGCTAACTGGTCCAGAGTCATACATGGGTTGGCACCCAAGGTCAAGTTTAAAATTAGGTCTACCACTCATCTTCCATCTCCATAATAGTCTCTCTTCCCACCTCCTTCCATCCAGCCTTTTCTCTCTTCTTCCTCCTTCTTCCTCCCCATTATTTGTTCCCAGCATCTGAATTACCAGCATTCTCTTGCACTGTTTTCACCTAAATTTTACATGTTTAATATTGTTCTGCCTCCAAGGCTCTAAATGCAGGCTTAGGGTCATCTTGCCCTGCAGGAATTTGCTGTGCAAAGCCATAAACTTCCACTCATTTCGGGGATCAGCTAGTCCAGTAGGAGTGGACTGGGACCGTGTCTCACGCTGATGATACTTCAGTTATTGGCCAGCTATGTGAACTGCCTGTTTCCTATTGCTGGAGTTGTTTTGATTTTTAACTAGACTCTCTTGAATTCTGGTCTGGTTGCTTTTGTATTGGGATTTTTGTGGTTGTTTTCTTTGTTCTGTTTTGTTTTATTTTGAATACCCTTACACCTAAGGGAGCTCTAGTGGTAAGAATCTGCACTGCAATCCCAAAAACAGGTGGTTTGAATGCACCAAGTGCTTCACGGGAGAAGGATGGACATTCTCCTCTGGTGCGATTACTGACTCTGAAAACCCACTGGAGGGTCAATTATGGGTCATTTCTGAGTAGATGGTACACAGAAACAATATTCTAGGTTCTAGGACTGAGAATTGAAACAAATCCAAATAGAATCTTTGCCTATGGATTTGTTTTGTAGAGCTTATGTTGTAGTGGGGGAGTGAAAAATTAAAAAATATTAATAGTATTAAAAAACAATACTAAAAGTATTCAACAATAACAACAACAAGAGAAACTATTGGCCTAGTGGATAGAAAGTTATGCTACCAAGTCATAGGTGGACGGGTGATTTTAATCTGTGGCCCTCAGGCCTGGTTTTCATTGTTGTTAGTCAAACATTCTTCTAAGTGGTATAGCTCTGGTCTGTCCATTTGCTACACAGAGGTAACTTGTGGTTGCTGTGATGCTAAACACTGTGACACTGATGTATCAAATGTGATAATGGTTACCCATGGTGGACAGTGTTTGGTGGAGCTCCCCATTGAAAACAAGCTTGGAAGTAGGAGTGGCATCCACCTCTGAAATGGCTTACCTCTGGAAACCCTACGGATTTTGAGAAATGATGAAAGTTATACAAGTCTTCAGGTTTCTCATTTAAAGGGTCACTATGAGTCATCTATGACTCAGTGGCACTTAACAACAACAATAACTAATATTTATATCCATACAGTGCAGGAGGGGAAGACCCTTTATGAGGTGGATAGATTCGGTGACTGGGGTAATCGGGATGGGTGTGTCGGAGGCAGTGCGGTTGGCGCAGGATAGAGCAGGGTTTAGGACTGTTGTACACAGGGTTGCTATGAGTCGCAAAGGACTCAACGGCACATAACAACAACAACATATCTATCTCTATCTCTATATCTGTATCTATAGCATCTATCTCTATCTCTATATCTATATAATCTATCTATATCTATATCTATCTCTATATCTATATCTATATCGTCTATATCTATATCTAATCTATATTTATATCTATATGTCTATCTATATATGTCTCTATCTCTATCTCTATCTCTATCTCTATCTCTATCTCTATCTATCTATATCTGGTGGTCTAGTGGCAAGAAGCTGCCCTGCAATTCCAAAAGCATGAAGTTTGAATCCAGCAGCTGCTTTGCAGAAGGATGGACAATCTACGGTATGATCAATTGCTTCTGAAAACCCACTGGAGGATCAGTTATGAGTCGATTCTGACTTAATGGCACACACCAATGTTGTTGTTGTTGTTATGTGCGTCGAGTCGCTTGCGACTCATAGCGACCCGATGTACAACAGCCCTAAACTCTGCTCTATCCTGTGCCAATCACATTGCCTCTGACACACCCATCCCGATTACCCCAGTCACTGAATCGATCCA
>NW_006399867.1:2435241-2436763 GCF_000299155.1 Elephantulus edwardii | reverse complement strand
TCACCATCCATCCTGATGCTGCCAATTGGTCCAGTGGTGAGAATCTTTGTCTTCTTGACATTGAGCCTCAATCCATATTGTAGGCTGCAGTCCTGCAGTCCTTGACCCTCTGCAGCAGGTGCTTCATACACACACACACACACACAGACACACACATCATTCATATCATCCATGGGGAGGTCTGAAGCCTCGTCCAGAGAGAGGTGCCTGATAACTCAAAGGCCTCTCTGATGGCTCAAACCCACCTGTGGTTCTATAGGAGAAAGTTGGGCAGTCTCCTCCCGTGCGATTTATTGCCTCTGAAAACCCTCTAGAAAGTCAGCTATGAGTCAGTTCCAACTCGACAGCAATGAGCTTGAGTTTCCTTTTTCTCTCTAATGTGTGTGCTATTGATTCTTTCTCATATGTCCATTTTGCAGAAAAGGGAACCAAGGGATGGAAAGGTAAAGTCACACATGGGCACACAGCTGGGAGTCAAATGGGGAATCTGCTAGGCAGTTTGGCTCTGGAGTTCATGTGCTTGATCACTACACTCCTTTGACTTTAAACAGAGCCAGAAGACTAGAGGAGAGAGGGAAGAGTTAAGAGGGACACAGGAACCACTTGGCCTTGTAGAAATGAAAAGATGACAGCACCGTAGGCCACATGGTCAATAGCTGCATCATTCTTGGGTGTTCTTGGGGGCCTCTCAAGGCCGCAGTCCCATCTTCCCTCCTGGATCTGGCTGCAGGGGAATCAGGGGACAGGAACAAAGTCAGGTAGATGGAGCTTCCCCAGGAGACTGCCAGCCACCAGTCATGCATTTCATCTGTCCTCGCTGTGGCTGGTTTATGGGAGGCACCTGACAGTCACCACTCCAGAAAGGCTGGTTGGGGCAAACTCATAAACACACCCCGAGAGCAAGCAGCGAGTCGTGGCAGAGGCGAAGCCACAGAAAGTCACAGGGAGGTCACAGGAGATAGTCCCTTCAGACGGAGCAAGTTGTGAAGGGACTGGTTGTCATGCCCAAGGAGGCGGGAAAGACTGCCACCCACCGGTTGATGGCAAGTGTCCCTGTCCTGTGCTGGGCACTGAGGACAGCCAGGACAGTGCCACCTCCCTAACCCTGCCTTTCTCTTGCCAGGTACAGTGCAGTGAAGGACCTTCTCTCCGACTTGGAACAGGAGACCCGAGTGGCCTTGAAGACCCTTTTTGGCTTTTCGGAGATTAACCATCGAAAACGACGTGAGGCAGAATCCTGGACTTCAGCCTGGGAGGGCGTCCGGCCCAAATTCCTCCACTCCGTCCCGCTGATGTTCTTGAAACAGGAGGAGACGGGCAAGGTGGCCAGGGACTTCCTCACGGGCCGGAAGCGGAAAGTCAGTGGGAGTGTCATTCACAAGGCTTCTGACATCATGCACGTGCACCAGTCCAAGCAGGTGGTGGGATTCAAACTGGTGAGATACACTCATCACTCTGTGTGTGTGTGTGTGTGTGTGTGTGTGTGTGTGTGTGTGTGTGTGTGGTATCTGTTAATATTTTT
>NW_006399867.1:2393334-2434301 GCF_000299155.1 Elephantulus edwardii | reverse complement strand
ACAGAGCGGAGTTTAGGGCTGTTGTACATAGGGTCGCTATGAGTCGCAGGCGACTCGACGGCACATAACAACAACAACAACAACATATTTCTTTTAGACTGTTCTTTCCCTCATCTGTTTCAATGCAGTGTTCATTATTCATCCCCTCCTTTCTTAGTTCCCCCCCACCCCCAATGTCAGTCCTTTTTTATAACAGTGGCTTTATGCATTATTTGTCCTTCTGTGGCTGAGATATTTCGTTCAGCACAATGTCCTCCAGGGTCACTGTCTTGGGGTTTAAGTCAGCTGGTGAGAGCAGGTCCCCCGAGCCTTCTTTGTCAGCATTAGCCTGCCAGAGCTGCTGACTGAATGGAAATGGGTTTCGCTCCCATTATTTAGCCTCCAGCATCTCAAATAGACAACACTCAATGGAAATGAGTTTCTTAGAATGCTAATAGCAGCACAGGAAAGCCCCTCAGGGAACCAAAATCAAGGACTGATTCCAGTCACTGGAAAAGATGGAGAGGCCATTCAGAGAGTGCTGCTGAGTTAAACAAGCCTCCATTATTTTCAGCCTTTTCCTTTGTGCTTGAAGACAAATTCCATCCTGGGGCCACCGGAGTTGCCTGGCTGAGTCACCTGGTCACCCCTTGGCTGAGGGAGAGAGTGAGACATCTTGATGGACAAGCTCCCTGTTTGTATCCAAAGTTGGAAAGAGAAAACTCTTCCAGTGCATAACTGGGCTGTAGACGCAGGAAGGAAGTAGATAGTAACAGGGACACCAAATGCACTGTTTGCCTTAACAGTTTACTTCTTATTGGTTTTCATTGGAGGGGCATCCGCGAAGCAATCCTTACTAAAAATCAAGAGTCTGAGCTAGCATCTGGATTTCTTTTCTTTTCTTTTTTTTCATTTTAATGAACGTTTACAGAGATTTTGGCTTTCCATTCAATCATTGTTGCATTTTTCTCCCTCCCCCCACCCAGTTCACTCTTCTCTTTGAAAAGTAAAAGAAAAATTCTTTCATTAGTATACAATCCCTGCACAGCCCCCCTGCCCTCCCCCCCCCCCCAAGTACACGCCACTATGCAACCTTCATTCTGGACTCTGGATTTCTTAATCGCTGGCCCGGTAGGAAATGGGGAGGTTTGTTTAGGAGCTCAGTGGAAGTAATCAACCAAATGCTGGCTGTCTGGGGTCCTTGAAGAAGCTGGTTTCACGTCTTTCCTGGAGGGCGTAGTTGGGAGTCATGAGGATGGTGTGTCACAGTCCCCAGAAGCGAGAGGAGACCCCCCCATTCTTTCCTCAGTCATCTCTCCACTTGCTTGAGCCTCAGTTACTCAAAGTTGCAGCTCATCACAGGATCACTGGTAGGGCTGATGGCGTCACCCTGGTGTCCCTTCTCATTTACAGTGTTCCAATGACACGTCCGACTGTGCCACCTACACCTTCAGCTCGGGGGTCAATGCCATCCAGGAGTGGTACAAGCTGCATTACATGAACATCATGGCGCAGGTGCCTCTGGAGAAGAAGATCAACATGAGCTACTCGGCTGAGGAGCTGCTGGTGACCTGTTTCTTCGACGGAGTGTCCTGTGATGCCAGGTCAGGAGAAGGAGAGTCCTGTGTGCCTTCACAGTCTGAGGGTCTGGTCCCCTTGTGCACACACACAGCTCTTCTATGGGTCTGAAGGCCACAGGGGTTCTTCTCGTTAACCCTGTGCTTTGGGAAACAGCTTACACAGGAGTAAATGTCACAGTCAGTGAGGAAGGTAGATGGGCTATTGTCAAAATATCCTTAAATGCATTATGAATACAAGCATAGCCTAGCTGTGTGCATATTAGCTTACATATTACGATAATGTATACCAGCTTTGAGATCTACCAGCCTAGTTCAGAGAAATGAAGAAAGGGGAAAAGGAGGGAAGGATGGAGCGGGGAAAGGAAAGAAGAGGAGAAGCGTGAGAGGGAGGATAGCAGAGGAAGGGAGGAATGGAGACAGGGGAGAGAGGAAGCCTACGCACAGATGTGTGAGCATGCAGACATGTCTGTCTTGGTAACAATACTCAGATGAGTGATGGCTGTCACATTGTCTGCAGAACTGACTTACTTTTTAGTGTTATTATTGTTTTGTACTGTCAAGTTGGAACCAACCCATGGCTGAATCTCCAGCAGGTTTTCAGAGGCAGGGTATCACACAGGAGGAGATTTCTCATCTTTCTCCCTCAGAGCAGCTAGCGAATTCAAACCGCCCATCTTTGGATTGGCAGCACAAGTTCTTACCACGTAGTCACCAGAGTCTTTCCATGTGTTAACAGATGTATCGGAAGGATTGAATTCTCCCTGAGAACTAGGTTCTCAGGTCGGTGTAAGGCACAGATGGTGTGATGTTGTCTTTAGTGAGCGTTTTCCAGGTCTGGGGGGTTCTAATGGGAAAATATCAGGTTTGGCTGAGAAGGCCATGAGTTGACAGATATGCAATGAGGTGCATGGTCAAGGACCGAAAGTCAGTATGGGAATGGCGATGAGAGAATGAAGCAGAACAGAGTCTAATTTCACATCAGTGTGCATCGGCCTCGATGAGGGGCCTTGCTGGCTTGTCACTTCATCGGTGGGCGGTGGGGTGGTGGGGAGCTGATAGGGAAAGTACATCATGTGACAGGTATGCTGGCTGTGGTTGACACCACTAGTCGATAGGAGAGAGCTGGTGCCCTTAGCAAGGACCATTCAGACGTCAGCTCAGAAGTGGGGGGGTCTCAGCAAGGCCCTTTCTGACTTTTGTTCTTCCCCCACAGGAACTTCACACTTTTCCACCATCCGATGTATGGGAATTGCTACACATTCAACGGGCGGGCCAGTGACACAGTCCTCAGCACCTCCATGGGGGGCAGTGAATATGGTAAGGCAATCTGCACTGAGGAGTCTCTGAAGGGTCTCTCAGTCTCTAAAAGTTAGTTAGCAGTATGATAATTGAGAGACTTGAACCTTTTAGAAATGCAGGATCTTGCTAGTCGCCCAGAACCAGAAAAGCAACTTTTCCTAGTGTAGTATTTCTCTCAATGTCCTGGGTCGTTCTTCCTTCCTTATCTGTAACTGTTTCCCTTTTGTTGAGTTCTCTTCTTTAGCTTCAAAAGGGCAGCAGGAATGTTGCTGAGTTCCTCCTCCTGGGAAATCATTCTGGATAAGTTCTCAGCCTTGTCAGTCGTGTTGGGCAAGTGGCTCCCAAATGGACTTAAAGCCAGATACTGAACAGGAAGGAACTCTGGTGGTGTAGTGGGTAAGGAGCTCACTGGCATCTCAAAAGTATAAGGTTCAAATCCACCAGCTGCTCCTCGGGATAAAGAGGGACAATGTCCTCCTGTGTGATTTGCAGCCTCTGAAACCTGCTTTGGGGTCAACTAGGAGTTGATCTTGTCCCAACGGCACATAGCAAAAAACGCTGACTGGGAATGGAGACAGGCAGGCTTACCTGTATCCCAATGACACAGTCTGGAGGCAAATGCTGAGTTCAGACTTGAACTCTGCCATGCGCTCACTGTGTGAGTGACCTTGAGGAGGTTACGGCACCTGATCTGGAATCCGACATGGATCTGTGCCATCTCAGCAATATTGGTGGGCTCCTTGCGTTATGCAAATTGTTAGCTAACAGGCTTTGTTACTAACTGAAAGGTTGGATTTTATGTCCTTTTAGATGCTTCAGAAGAAAAGCTGGGGAATCTACCGGCAAAATAATAATAATAATAATCATCATCATCATCAGCAGCCATTGAAAACAGTTCTATTGAATCCAATTCTGTTTTGATATACATGAAGGGACATGAGTCAGAATCGACTCCAAGGTGACCTGTAATGATATACAAGGGAATTTAAATATGCAAAGCACTGACTCTAGTATACAAGGCTATTGAGGGGACTACAATTTAAAGCACATTGAATGAGAACTGGCACACAATGGAACACAACTGAGTACTAACTGTTGCTACTATGATTAGCTCCCATTATTAGCTTCACCGCTGCTGCTGCTAGTACCTTCACTCCTTCTGACACCGCTATTATTACTGTTCTGCCACTAGTGCTTTTGTGGGAAGGAAGAGCAACGCAACAGATTGGCCTGGCTTGCCCAGGAAAGGAATTCTTGAAAGGTCTTGTGCCGTGGAACCTGATACACACATATACCCTCCCCCTGCGCTCCCCACCCCCGAAAAGCAAGGTCATATCATGCAGGAAAACCACATTTGCAATTTTAGCCTTTGTTACTGTGTACTCTGGATCTTATCAACCCTGCAAGAAGTCATAATTCAGAGCACCTGCCTCAGTGAGGCAGACTGGGAGGGAACTGGAAGGGTGAGTTAGAGAGTCTTGACTCTGTTTTGTTTGGGCCGTGTGGCCGCCCACAAATCATCTACCCTCTGGGCTCCAGTTCCCTTCTTTCTAAATAAAGAGGTCAGAATAATTCTCAGTCCTTTCCCGCCGTATAAACCCTGTTCATTCATACTTATCCACTGACCAGACCTTTACGGAGTGTCTGCAGAATGCCCAGCCCTCTTCCACGTCTTGAGGACACGGCAGCGAGGAAGCAGACATTGTCCTTGCCTTGAGATGACTTAGACAGAGGAGAGAATCAGGTAGCAAGTGGGTAAACAAATGCCTAGATACCATCTAGCTTCACATCCCCGTGAGGGCCATGATGGAAATACAGCCATGAAAGAGAAGAGAGTGAACGGGTGCTGAGTTTCTATTTTGGATGATAGAGCTGCTTTGGGAATAGAAAGTGATGATGACTGTGCACCTGAGTGAATGACAGTGATGACATGTCTGAAAACGGAGAAAATGAGAATTTTATACCTATCTTCATAGGTATATTCTGTTATTTAAAAGTATCTATTTTAATTGGGAGCTCTGGTAGCCTAGTGGTAAGAAGCTATGCAGCAATCCCGAAGGCACACAGTTCGAGGCCACTAACTGTTCCGTGGGAAAAGGATTGAACAATCACCTCCTGTGTGATTGGCTGCCTCTGAAAACCTGCCAGAGGGTCAGCTATGGGTCGATTCTGACTCTATGGCACACAACAACAACAAAAACAACATTTTAAATAGGTATATTTTAATATTAATAAAAAAGAGACAGAAGAGAGAGTGGATGAGGATGAAGGACTATGAAGGAAGTTCTCGAGGAGGACTATTGAAGGATGAGAAAGAGCCAGCTTTGGTAAGATGAGAACTTTGGACTGGCTCTTCACAGCTCAGTCAAGGCTGATAAAACCTAAAACTAGGATGGATTGGAATTTTCACAACATTGGTGCTTGGAACCTGATAACCAAGAGTAAACTAAAGACCAATGTCCTGCTAGAAATGTGATGGTCCCCTTAGAAAACAAGTACAGAATACATGTTACATTGCATCCAAATCTCATAACCAACAGAGTGGGAAACAATGATGCCCTGCTTAAAGATGGCCACAGACCTTACCACCTACGCATGCTGCCCCTTACAGTCCTTGTCATAATCTAATTTCCTGAATTGGTCCTCTGATAAGGCTCACTCCACCTCTTTTGCCTCCCTTTCCAGGGCTTCAACCTGAAATTCCCCCCCCCCCCGCCCCAATTCTGTCCTGGCTTCACTTTGAAAAGTCTCAAATTAGTTTCAAGCCCTGCTTAATTCCCAGTGGAAAAGCATTCCAGGCACTGGCAAGGGAAAGGCCATGTCAAATAAATGAATTCGATATATGCTGAAAACAGAAAGAAAAATAGCATGTTTGGAGCTTATTGAAGGCGAGAAAGGGTGGGAGGAGAGGAGGTGCGAGAGGAGGGCACTAGAGTCTGACAGCAGTACGCAGGCTCTTGGATTTCTCTGTGGGTCTAATGGGATACTATTGAAAGGTTTCAAACATGGGAATGGCCTGATCGAGATTCCATTTTTAAAAGATCTTTCTGGCTTTGAGTGCAACATAGACCAACATGGGAGTTGGGAGAGAAATTAAGCCAGATGCTATTAGCGCTGTTTCCTCTCTGTGAACTCTTCCTGAGAGAATAGGCAACCACAGTGCCACAGCTTCCCTTAGGATTCTCATCAGAACTTCCCAACTCAAAGGAACGCATGGCAGTGCAGGTCTCCAGCAGGCCAGCTTAACAACACCTGTGCCAGTGATACCGGCTTTGAGCCCGTTTGTGCTAAGCTCCAGGGTAAGAGCAGTGAGCAAGTCAAACACAGCTATTACCCTCTCATAGCTTCCCTTCTAGCCCCTGTCTACCTCTCACTTATTGCAAGTGCCTCGATTCTGGGTTTGAGGCTCCCAAGGAAAGCAAGGGAGAGAGCAAAACTAGTCCATGGGAGTGGGTCTGCCACCTGTGACATCATCAACCTGCCTTGTTCCTCCAGGTCTGCAAGTCATCTTGTATATAAATGAAGAGGAATACAACCCCTTCCTAGTGTCTTCCACGGGAGCTAAGGTGATCGTCCATCAGCAGGAAGAACACCCCTTCATCGAGGACGTGGGGACGGAGATTGAGACGGCAATGGCCACCTCCATAGGAATGCGCCTGGTAAGAGAGGATTCAGATCTGCAGGCCGGGTGAGGAGCACAGCTTCCACCCCCCCCCCCCCCCCCCCCCCATGGCTCATCAACCAGACGCAGCTCATTTAAAAGGGTATTGGTTTAAAACGAGAGTGTGGCCCTGTATTTCCCAACGACCACCAAAATGACAATTCCAATAGTCACACTAAGAACTGTCCGTTTGTATGGGGTTTATGGACAAGATGTCATTTTGGGAACTGATTTAAAGAGTTTCTTCTCTTGTTCCAAAGAAAGTTACCAGCATTAGGCAAGCCAAGCTAGATATCGGGTATCAGACACAGTGTATTTTGCATATATTAGAACATAACCATCGGGAGAACCCCATGGAGCACAGTTTTACCCTGAAACACATGGGGTGGGTGTGAGTTGGCCAAGAGCAACTGATTTGTTTTGATGTGTTCGTCTTGGGTTATGCAAAAATTACCTAATTTTAAAATGAAGCCTAAAGCTAGGATGTATTGGAATTTTCACAACATTGGTGCCTGGAACCTGATAGCCAGGGGTAAATCAAAGTCCAATGTCCTGCTAGAAATGTGATGGTCCTCTTAGAAAACAAGTACAGCTTGCATGTTACGTTACTAGTGGTGAGTTACTAGGCCGTCAAAGTCTATTTAGCCTATTATATTTCTCTCAACTTCATGTCATTTACTACAAGTCCTCCCACCCTCAAAGTCTTTGACCTTCTCTGACAGGTACGGTGTTCTCTGAGAACACCTGTCAGAGAACACCTGTCAGCAGAAGTACAGCTGGCCTGCAGCTTCCAACTCCTGAGTCAGCCCCTCCCAAAGGAAGTACAAGGATAGATAAAAAGCACATGTACCGTCAGGCCTTGGCCACCCTATGTGACAGTTTTCCCTTTCACACATACCAGTTTCCACTTTGTCTTTGCCTGAATGATATTAAGGACTTACTTACAGACGATATGTTTACACAGTAAAAAACCCAACTTAGACTAAGGGAGTGTGCAATGCCGAGTATTTCTCCTCTCCCTCCCTGCTGCCAACCTCCTTCTTGCTCTCCACAAATACCATCGCTGTTGCTTCTGTGTCTTCAAAGAGACTTTTAAGGCTTCTTTACATGTGTACATATAAGAACAAATATTTCTCCTTTTAATACTGTCCGGCTCTGGTTTTCACATACACCATAGCTCGGGAGTGGGCTCGTGTCTATAAATCTGCCTCATTCTTCCTTTTTTTTTAAACTTCTCTTTTTTAAATATTGTGATTTTAACGAAAGTTCATAGAAAAGGATTTTCATTCATTCACTGTGGTACATTTACCTCCCTACCCCCGGTTTACTTTTTTTTTAAAAAAAAATATTCATTCATCGTTGCATAATTTCCTACCTCCCCCAGTCCACTTTGCCAGGCCTCTCTTATTCTGGACTGTTGTCATACAAGTAGAGCCTAATTGTATATTCATTTTAAAGAGTTATTTTCTTCCTCTGTTCAAATGCAGCATTTGTTATTTATCCCCTCTTTTCTTAATTTCCCTTCAACCTCCAAGTCAGCACTCTTTGTAACAGTGGTGTAGTGCAGTGTTTGTCCTTTTGTGACTGAGATATTTCACTCAGCACACTGTCTACAGTTACCCATGTTGTCTAATATTTTGAGTTCCCTGTTTTTTCAGTACTGTGTAGTATTCAAATGTGTGAATATACCATAGTTTTTCTATCCATTCATTTGTTGATGGATACTTAGGTTGCCTTGCTATTATGAATAATGCAGAAATAAACGTGGGTGTGCATGTATCTGTTTGCGTGACAGCGGAGTTGGTGGGTCAAATGTAATATCCAGCTTTTTGAGGAAGCGCCATATCACCTTCCATAGTGGCTATACCATTTTACATTCACACCAGCAGTGAATAAGGATTCTAGTCTCTCCACAGTCTTGCCAGCGTTTGTTGTTTGCTGCTCTGTTGAATTTTGCTCTTATAACTGGGATGAGATAATATAGTTGTTTTGATTTGGGTCTTTCTGAAAACTAGGGACTTTGAACATTTCATGTTATTTGTTTGCCCTCTGAATGTCTTGTTTGGTGAAGTGTCTATTCATATCCTGTGCCCATTTTGCTACTGAGTTGTTTATTTTTTTTCTTGTTGAGGTGCTGAAGTATTCTATGAATTTTAGATATGAGTTTTTTTATCAGATATGTCATTACCAAATATTTTTTTCCTAGTCTACGGTTTCCTTTTTTCCCTGTTGGAGAAGTTTTTTTGATGTCTATAGGGATTTGATTCTTAGAAGGTCCCCTTCATCTTTTTATTCTCTCCTGGTTGGATGCCTCACTCCTCTTAAAGACCTAATATCATTCCATCACCTGGATAAGTTATTGATGGGATTAGGTCTTTTCCAGGCTTTTGCTACTAGAAACAGTGGAGTGATATAATATGTATTTATCCTGCTGCTTTTAAAGGTGTATCAAGTAGTATATGTATTTGCCAGATTGCTTTCCAGTGAGATGTGAGCAATTTGCAGCCCCACTTGTTGTTGGTAAATGCCATCAAGTTGCCCGTGACTGTAGCGACCTTAGGTACAATAGCTCTGAACTCTGCCACAGCCTGAGCTAGTGTCACTGACTCTGACCCACCTAATTCCATTGCCCCAGTTACCATGTCAATCCATCTCATCCAGGGTCTACCTCTCCTGTGCTGTCCCTCCACCCTTCCAAGCATGATGTCCTTCTCCAGGGACCTGTCCCTCCTGGCCACGTGCCCAACGTATGTGAAACAGACCTTCAAAATCCTTACTTCCAAGGAGAAACTTGTTTTTACCCTCTCCAAGACTGACCTAAACTGTGCCCCCAAACTCTTACCAACTACAGTGTATGGTCCAACTTAACCTGTGCTAATCTACCAAGAGAAAAATTTCCTTTGCATTTCTTCTTAGTGGCTGTGTGTGTGTGTGTGTGTGTGTGTGTGTGTGTGTGTGTGAAAACGAAACAAAAACCAGAAAGTGATCTATGTATACACTATGTCCCAAGTTGGCTTCTTAGCCTTTGCTCGCTCCCTTACTTTCTCATAGCCACAGAGTTGGAGCTGACCCTCTACTGGGTTTATGAGGCTGTAAATTGCATGAAAGGAGCGTGCCCATCTTTCTCTCACTGAAAACCTGTCCCACAGAGCAGTGCTTTCTAAACCTGGCGTGTCATCAGACATAGATCTTCTAAACCAGAATTTTTGTGAGATTCCATTTTTTTTAAACCAAAGCTCAGTGATTATTCCAAGGAATGGCAACTGGGAATCTCAGCTTTAGAATCATGAAACAACTAGAGGAGAATTAGAATTGGGAGAGAGGCAATCTGTGTCTTTCTACGTTAGAGCAAAGTTATAATAGCAGGAAAGGTTTAACGCAGTGTCTGACAGTAGCTCCTTTCGGAGTTACGTAAGGTTGGGACTTGCACACACACCTGCCATTAATTCATTCAACAGCCATGGAGCTTAGCAGAGAGGACTGCTAAAAAGTCATTTACATAAATTGTTCGTGAAACGGTCTCAAGGGCCATGGGGAGAAATGCAGGGTAGTTGCTTTTTGTTGTCTGATCTTTATTTTTGTGTGGGAGTTGGAGGCCATCAAAGTACTTGCACTCAGCTATTTATGTAAAAGTTTGGAAGGTTGAACCCACCTTGAGGTGCTGTGGAAGAAAGCTTGGCTGGCTGCCCACATGAAGATTGTTGTTGCTGTTATCACGCACCACGGATTTGGAACTGACTCACAGCTGACCCTCCGGTGGGTTTTCAGAGGCTGTAAGTCACGTGGGAGGCGATAGCGCAGCTTTCAATCCTGCGGAGCAGCTGGTGGATTTGAATCACGTGGCTTTGGATTGACGGGGCAACTCTTTACCACTAAACCACGGGGCTCCCCTATATGAAGGTTGGAGTCAAGGAGCATCTATGCACTTCTTTTCTGTTTCCTAACACATGGGGTCAACTCAATGCACTGGAATCGGCTCAGTGGTAACAGCTTTGGCTGTATTTTGAGGAGACCAAGGAATGCTTTCCTGAGGAACTGATCTTTAAGCGGAGACAGCAGGAATGAGTGGCAGTGTGGCTTCACAGAGGAAACCTGTGACTTATATGGCTTTGCGGGGGTGGCTTGTAGTTTTAGGGGCTTTGTTCCAGCCTGAGAGAAGCATCACAAGAGCCAGTTTGTTCTGTGTGAAGGTAGATTGCTACCTTTGCCCCCAAATAGCAACAACACAACCAAACCCAAACTCCCAGCCTGCTGAGATTGTAGCTAGAAAACCCTCAGGGAGCCTTAAAGGGCTGGACTTTCCTCCTCTCTAACTCTCACCGTGTCTGCAAACGGAAGTTAGTAAGTGAGTAGCTTTCAGGAGCAAAAGAGCTAAGGAATGCCACTCTCTGGTTTTTCCCTCTGAGCTTAGAAAGACCCCACCGTACTGTTAAGGAAATGCTCTCTTCACCAGTGGGAGGTGAACAAAGGTATGGGTGGGTTTTTCTGCTACACCCAATTTAAGATGAAGCAACTCAACACCCCAGAGTGGCAGGGTCAGTCATCAGCTCTTGGTCTGATTTATGAGTGTTTAGAACAACAGAAAACCCAGGATTACTAAGAGGTCAACAGGGTGTCACTAAGAATAAGTCCAAACAAACTAGATTTCCCTTCCGTGTGTGTGTGTGTGTGTGTGTGTGTGTGTGTGTGCAGGTGTTTTAGTTGACTCAGGTAATCAATCATTTGCTACAAAACTTCCTTCTCTCAAGTATCAAATATCCAAAAGCTCTGTTGTTGTTGTGTACCGTTGAGTCGGAACCAAGCTATTTCTGACCTTCTAGCAGGTTTTCAGAGGCAGGTAACTGCACAGGAGAGAATGATTGCCCATCTTTCTCCACCAGAGCCGCCAGTGGATCCAAACTATGCACCTTCCTGCTTACAGCACAATTCTTTACCGCTAAGCAACCCGAGCTCTCTTAAGGCACCGGACACTCAGAAATAAATATGACAGAGCTCCTGTTTTAAAGAATAGAGATCTTGTCCATCTTGTTCTCAGACTGAGTTCTTAGAGCACAGTGGATACACAGTAAATATTAGGGGGATGGATGATTGGAATCTCAGACAGGGCTGAGAGAAGGCATTCTCTGGATGATGGGTTCTTGAAGGACGAGCATAAGACAAATAGTCTCAAGAAAGACCATTCCAAGGGAGCTCTGGTGGCCTAGTGGCAAGAAGCTGCACTGCAATCCCTGAAATACATGGTTCGAATCCACCAGATGCTCTGCTGGAGAAAGGAGGCGCAATCTTCTCCTGTACCAGTCAGATCTGATTTGACAGTACACACGCATAAAATAATAATAAAATAAAAATTTAAAAAGAAAAAAAGACCAGTCCAGACACAGTGTGTAAAAAAACCAATTGCCGTCACACTAATCTGACTCCTGGTGACCTCATCCACATCAGAGGAGGACTGGACTCCAGAGGGTTTTCAATGGCTGATTTTTCAGAAGCCAATCAATCACCAGGCCTTTCTTCCAAGGTGCCTCTTCCAGGGTGGAGTAGAACCTCCAGTCTTTCAGTCAGCAAGTGAACCACCCAGCCACTCCAACAAAACATGTTGTCACAAACTCTCGAGTTGGCACTAACTCATAGCTGGCCCTCCAGCGGATTTTCAGAAGCAGTGAATCGCTCAGGGGGAGATTGCCCTTCTTTCTCCCTTAAAGTAGGTGGTGGGTTATACTTGTGTGTCTTTGGATTGGCATTGCAACTCCTTCCCACTAAACACCCCAACAGAACTTGTAGCAGTTGCAAAGGTTTAAGTCATGTGGTAAAAGGTTCAGGGAGAACACTTTGAAAGAACTAGAATCATTGTATTAGAGCAAGGGACAATAATTCTGGAAAAAAAGAATTATGAAGATCTAAGCTAAGACAACCTTGTGTGTTGGGAGCTCTGGTGGCCTAGTGGTAAGAAGGCTTGTGCTGCTATCCCAAAGGCATGCAGTTTGAACCCACCAGCTCTATTGCGGGAGAAGGATGTACATTCTCCTTTTGTGTGATTAACTGCTTCTGAAAGCCCATTAGAGGGTCAACTATGGGTCAAGTCTGACTCATGGGCACACAACAACAAGAAACCTAGACAATGACTGTGGAAATACATCTAAAGGAATGCGTTTGAAATATAGTATATTATAGTATAGAAGGAGCAGAGCTTGACAACTAATGTTGTTGTTTTTATGTGCTGGCGATTCACCTGCGACCCATAGCAATCCTATGTACAGCAGCTCTGAACCCTGCCTTGTCCTGAGTCAGTCTCACTATTTCTGGCACACCAACCTCCATTGCCCCAGTTACTATATCTATCTATCTCACCCGTGTCTTCCTCTCCTGCTCTGTCCCTCCACCCTTCTGAGCATGATGTCCTTCTCCAAGGACCAATCCCTCCTGGCCATGTGTCCAAAGTATATGATATAAGGCTTCAAAATCTTAGCTTCCAAGGAGAAACTTGGTTTCACCCTCTCCAAGGCAGACCTATTTGTTTTCTTGGTGGTCTGTGGTATGTACAAGACTCTCCTCTAGCACCACAATTCAAAGACATTGATTATTCTTCTGTCATTCTTCCTTAGTCATTGTCCAGCTCTCTGATACATAGCAAGTAATTGCAAAGACCATGGCCTGGATTAGATGCATTGGCAAAAACAAAGTATTAGAGAATGTTAGCTAGATATTTTAGATATTTGGGTTCTGAATTGGCCAGGAAAGCAAATGGAATTACCAGGTTCAGAATGAGGAGATGCATAGAGAGGTACACTAGAGGTGAGTAAGAATAACCACCTTGGTTTGGGACACACCCAGTTAATATGACTTTGGGAAATTAAGGTGAAAATGCCCAGTGTGTAGATACTACAAACCTGGAGTCCAGGAGAAGAATCTGAGAAACAGTATAAATGCCATCACTCAGGACACAACCCTAAAAATAACCAGCACGTCAAGACTGAGCAAAAAGAAACTGGTGGAACAGAGGCAAACACTAGGATCAGATGCCAGAAAGTTCTGGTGTCAAGTAATTCAAATGAGTTTCAAAGAAGGTGTGACTCAACATGCCAAATGCAGAGGTTAAGGAAGATAAGGGCCTCAAGTATTTTCTGGAATTAGCAACCAAGAGGCCAATGGTATTTGATGCTAGAGCAGTTGTCAGTGGAAGGAACAAACAGAAGCCAAAGTACAATAGGGTGAATGGTGAATGGTGAATGGGAGATGAGGAAGCAACAATGGACAGCTCACACAAAGTGGGGGAAGACAAGACTCAGAAGAGAAGGGAGAATTCGCTTTCATTGCCGACTCTATTGTGCATTTTCCTCTTTATCTGTATGTGTAAATTCTTTTCATAAATACCTATGGCACAGCAAGGAAGACTGGAGCCAGAGGGTGAGGGTTCAGACTCCAGTTTTGCTCGCTGACTGTATGAGCTTGTGTTACCTCATCTTTAAAATAGGAATGATAACACTCGTGGTATTTCATAGACCGGTGAGAATTCAAGAGTCAAGGTGTGTGAAGTGTTTTGAACGGTGCTGGGCACATAAATGCTAAAAAAAAAATTGACTATTAATATAGGCTGTAAGTGAGTCAGTTCTGATTGGACAGCAATGAAAGAGAAGAGCGAGATTAACATGCATTTTTAAAGAAAAGAAATAAAGATAGAAAAATACGTTTAAAGGAAAAAGAAGGGTTAAGGAAGTTTTTCCTAGTTATTTCAACACATAGCTCCCAATTTGATCTCTTTCTTATTGACTTAAAAGAATGCTTTCTATCTCTATAAATTGTTGATATGTACCATTGAGTCAGAACTGATCCATAGCTGTTCCTCTAGTGGGTTTTCAGAGGCAGTAAATCACACAGGGGGAGATTGCCCATCTTTATCCCATATTGCTACTGGTGGATTCGGACTGCAGTCCTACAGACTGACAACACAGCTCCTTACCAGTATTATTTGTCAACTCCTACTCCTTTGTCAGTTTGCCACACTGTCACCAGTCTGTGGTGATTTGCACACTGCTCTGATGCTGCAAGCTAGGCCACTAGCATTTTAAATCCTGGGTTTTGAAATGTCACCAGCATTTAAAAGTCTAGGATTCTCCATGGTGGAAAGACTTCAACAGAGCTTCTACACTAAAAAAGAGTAAGAATAAGGCCTGACCATCCACTTCTGATGTAATGGATCCTTGGAAACCCGACAAATCTACGAATAGCAGCAGAACATTATCTGATATAGTACTAGAAGATGAGGCTGTCAAGGTGGAAGACAATTCAGAAAACTGGGGAAGATTAGGTACTCTTTTCATGGCAAGAGTCCAGAATGAGGGCTGTATGGTGGAGTGGACTGGCGGGGGAGTTGTATAATAATTAAAGTTGTTTTTGTTTTTTTTGTTTTTTACTTTTCAAAGGAAAAACCAACTGGGGGTAGGGGTGGGCAGGGGGAAAAATGTGCAACAATGAATGGATGGAAATCCAAAGTCTCTATAAACTTCCATTAACATTTCAATTAAAAAGAAAGAGATTTTAATGGAAAAATGGTAAATGAAATAATTACCAAATCAACCACTTTCAAGTACTGAGTATTTTTATGTAAAAACTTTTATGTGTTTATACTTAAATTGTCACAAGTAGACTTATTACAGAATTAAAACAAAACCAAAAACCTAGGGAAGAGCTGCCTCCTCAAAGTAGAATCTATCTAATGATGTGGGTTGAGGCAAGCTCTCACCCAATGGGACACCTTCATTTGCTGCTGTGGCACAACTCAAAATGAGGAGGAACAGTTGAAAGTATGTGTTACTGATTGTAGCCTGGAATGTATGGAGCAAGCGTCTTAAGGAAAATTGGAGACCATGACAAATAGGTCAGGAAACAACAGTGCTACTAACTATGAATTGCTCTTATGCAAGTTCAAACTGAAATGGAAGACAATGAAAACAAGTCCATGAGAGCCAAAATAGGAGCTTGAGTATAGTTGACCCAGATTTAGAGACATTCTCAAGAAGGTATTTAATGCATTGAACATTAATGACCAAAGACCAGATCAACTGTGGGATGACTTTGAATGCACAAAGAAGCAAAAAAATAATTAAAAAGACAGAGAGATAAAATAAAAATGGCTATCAGAAGAGACTGTGAAACTTGCTTTGAATGTCGAGAAACTAGATTGGATGGAAGGAATGTGAAGTAAAAGAATTGTACAGAAGATTTCAAAAAGCAACTCTAGAAGGCAAGGCAAAGTATTATTGTGAAATGTGAAAATACCTGGAGTTAAGAACTCAAAAAGGGGAGAATTTACTTGGAATTTCTCATGCCAAAGAAGTGAAGACAATAATCAAATCTCTGTTTGCAATACTTACAGATTCTAGGGGCAAAATATTGAATATGTAGGAATCATGGGGCAAATGCAAATAATACATAGTTACTGTATCAAAAAGTTCATGATCATCTGGTTTTGGAGGTAGCATATGATCAAATGCCAATGGTACTGAAGGAAGAAGTTCAAGTTTCACTGAAGGCATTGGTGAAAATGATAGCTCCAAGAATTAAGAGTACCAGCTGAGGTACTTCAGCAAACAGAATCAGCCCTAGAGATGCCAAAGAAAATTGACGAGTCCAACTGACTGAAAGAGATTCGTATTTTGTACCCATTATAAAAAAATAAATGATCCAGTAGAATGATGGATTATTGAATAATTATTGAACAAATTATCGAACAATAATGTTGCTATCACATGCAAGTAAAATCAAGTAAGATCATTCAAAACTGTCAGAGCTTATTTCATCGTTGACTACCAAAAATTCGAACTAGATTCACAAAAGACTGTGGAATAAGAGATATTGTAACTAACATTAGGTGACTCTTGGCAGAGAATACCAGAAAGGCGTTTACTTGTATTTTATTGGCTGCACAAAGACAGTGCATCACAGTCAATTATGGGTAACTTGGCAAAGAATGGAAATTCCAGACCATTTCATTGTGCTTACACAGAACCTGTATATGGACCAAGAAATAGTAATTAAAAAAAACAAGGGCAGAGACGGCGTGGTTTACAATCAGGAAAAGTGTGTGTTGGGGCTGTATCCTTTCTCCATCCTTAGACAATCTGTATTCTGAGAAAAGAATTCAGGAAGTTGAACTGTATAAAGAAGAATGTGGCATCAGGTTTGGAGTAAGACTCATTAATAACCTGTCTATGCAGATAGTATAAACTTGCTTGCTGGCTGTGAAGAGGAGTTGAAATGTTTTTACTGAAGAAGAAAATGACTGCAGCCTTCAGCATGGATTGTATCTCAGTATCAAGAAAACAAAAATCCTCACAACTGGACCAGTAACTAACATGATGAATGGAGAAAAGACTAAAATTGTCAGTGATTTTGTTTTACTTGGATCTACAGTCAATTCAAAGAAGCAGCAATGAAGAAATGAAACAACGCAGTGCATAGGAAGGGAGCTCTGGTGGCGCAGTTGTTAGAGAGTTGGGCTGATAAGCGAAAGGCGATGCTTCTCTGGCAGTTCAAATCCACCAGTTGCTCCTGGGGATAAAGATGGACAATCTCCTCCTGTGCTATTTACAGCCTCTTGGAAACCCGATGGATGGTCAGCTACGAGTTGGTTCTGACTCACCAATGAGTTTATTGCAGAGGGAACATTTGCCACCAAACAAAAAAATTCAAGTGCATGAGAATAAGATTTGTCACTTTAAAGACTAAGGTACACCTGACCCAAACCATGGTACCTTCAGTTGTTTCGCATGCATGTCAAAGGTGGACAGTGAATAAGGAGGATCGGTGAAGGGTTGGTGCCTTTGAACTGTGGTGTTGGTGAAGAGCATGGAATATACCGTGGACTGACAAAAGAAGTTCTGCCAGAGTGTTCCTTACAAGGGAGGCTGATGTGACTTTGCATCACATACTAGGGGCAGGTTATCAGGAGGGGCTGGTCCCTAGTAAAGGAAGTCATGCTTGGAAAAGTAGGGGATCAGTAAAAAATGAAAATAAAAGAAAATAGGAAGACTCTCTACAAGATGGATCAACGTGACTGTATCCACAAACTATAGCCGAGCAGAGAGTGTGAAGGTAGTACTCAGCATGGCTGTGTCCATGAACTCTAGCCGAGCAGAGAGTGTGAAGGTAGTACAAGATCAGACGAGGTTGCTTGTGGGATTTTCCTATTGTACATAGATCACTGTGAGTCAAAGCTGCCTCAAAGGCATTTAATAAAACCAGCTCCAATAATTATCTGCCATATGTGTTAGCATTCCCTTTTACTGTGTGTGCTTTCTATTCATTTTCTTTATTATGGATCTTCTAATTCTAAAACATGAAATGTTTACGTAGTCAGTCTTTTTCTTCTGAAGTCATTATACTTATTGAGGATTTTTTCTCAGCATCAGATACTGAGTTCCATTTTCTTCCTTTTTTTTTTCTTTCCTTTTCTTCTCTTTTTAAATTTTAATTTGTTATTCATTTCAACTTACAGAGACTTTGAATTTCCATTCATTCATTGTTGCACTTTTCTAACCCCTAGTACTCTACCCTCTTGGAAAAGTAAAAGACAAATTCTTTCATTGTTTTACAAACCCTCCCCCAGGTCCACTCCACCATGTAGCCTTCGCTCCAGACTCCTGTCATGACAAAAATACCTCATCACATATCCCTTTTAAACAGTTTTCTCCATCATCTGTTTCAATGCAGTATACATTATTGAACCCATCTTTCTCAGTCTCTCCCCAGCACCAAAGTCAGTCCTGTTTTACAAAGTGACGCCATGCAGTATTTGTCCTTTTGTGACCGAGATACTTCACTCAGCATAATGTTCTCCAGGGTCACCCATATTGAATAATATTGCATGAGTTCCTTGTTTTTCAATGCAGTGTAGTATTCCATTGTGTGAATATACCACAGCTTCTCTATCCGTTCGTTTGTTGGTGGGCACTTAGGTTGTTTCCAACTCCTTGCTATTGTGAACAAAGCTGCAATAAACATGGGTGTGCATTTTTTTTTTCTTTTCATTTCACCTATGGAAATGCTGGGATGGGCACAAGGGAAGCACACCCTGAACAAGACGGATTGACACATGAGGATGACATAGGATGGGGCAATGGTCAGATCTGTTTTTAATAATATCAAGTCATAGTTGACTTGAGGACACCTAACAACAACAACAACACGGTAATACTTTAATCCATTGCACTCACTTTATTCTTTATACTTTGACACATTAGAATTTATTACTAGAGGTTATTTCTAGAGGGTATGGAGTTCATATAGAATTTCATTCTCTTCCCAATTAGTTAACAAATTGTTTTAACTTTATATAGTAATTCTTTTTCTCTGTCATCACTGACTAGAATCACAGAAGTTATCTACAAATAATGTATTATGAAACACCAAACAAAAGAAAAAAATTCTTTAACTACCCATAATTCCATTATAGCAAGGCTTCCTACTCTCTTTTCAATGTTTTTGTCCTTTTAGTTTTTCTTTGTTTGGTTGGTTGGTTTTGTTTTGTGTTTTTATTGTTGTGTACCATTGAGTCAGATCAGACTGGCACAGGAGGAGATTTCCCCTCCTTCTCCAGTGGAGCATCCAGTAGATTCAAACCGCACATCTTCGAGATTGCAGTGCAGCTTCTTGCCACCAGGCCACAAGAGCTCCCTTATTATTTTATTTTAAATAGAACCTTTCAGAGCCCATTCTCCATAATCTAATTCTCCCGCAACTCCAATTCTGAACAGATCAAAATATCTTTTCCTGAAATTAAATAGCCATTCCACAGTTCCAGTTTTAATGATAACACTCTCTTTTGTTTGAGAATGTATACTAAGTTCCTACACTGTATTCTTTTTTTTAATTGAGATTTTATTGTAAGTTTATAAAGAACTTAGATTCCCATTCATTCATTGTTGCACATTTTCCTCTCTGGCCCCCTTCTCTCCTAGTTCACTTTTTTCTTTGGAAAAAAGTTCTTTCATTGTTATACAGACTCCACCCCACCCCCTGACCATTTTATTATGCAGCTCTTATTCTGGACCCTTGTCATGCCAATAATACCTAATTATTCTTCTACATCTTCTAGAACTACTTTCCCTGTAATGCGGGACCTGGTACATTTCATGTCCACGTCGGTATCTGAGGAGGTGAAATTGATTGAGTAGGTGGGACTTGCAAAGTTGACTGAGACCAATTAAAGAAGGCTGGGCTGAAACATCAGAACTTGAATCACCAGACACTAGAGAGCAGTGATAATAGAGTTGGATTCGTGATTCAGATGGATAAGTGAGAGGTGAAAGAGGAACTGAGCAAAGAAAGTGTGGAGGCTGCAATCCAAGTGGGAGACTCGGAGTGATGCAGGTTAGCGAGGGTAAGGGCCAAGCTGAGACAGTGAGAGCAGGAACACTGAGGAGGCAGCTGATTCCAGAGATGTCTCTAAAGCATAGGGACAGGTTGAAGGAAAGAATGATCTAAAATAATACCCAGGTTCTGGAATTGGTAACTAGATCGATGGAGTGTTTGTTATGTGCCGTCGAGTCTCTTGTGACTTGTAGTGACCCTATGTACAATAGTCCTGAATCCTGCTCTAACCTGTGCTAACCTTATTGTCACTGCCACACATACCCTCATTACACTAGTCACTGAATCTACCCATCTCATCCTGGTTCTTCCTCTCTTATGCTGTCTCTCCACCCTTCTAAGAATGATGTCCCTCTCCAGGGACTGGTCCCTCCATGCAACATGCCCAAAGTATGTCAGACAAAGCTTCAGAATCCTTGCCTCCAAGGAGAAGCCTGATTTCACCCTCTCCAGGAAAAACCTGTTTTCTCCTGGCATCCATGGTATACTCCCTACTCTTCTCCAACACCACAACTCAAAGGCATCAATTCTCTATCATCCCTAGTCATTGTCCAGCTTTCTAACACATGGCAAGAAATTGTGAAGACTATGGCCTGGATCAGGTACACCTTAGTGTCCAGATGGGGAGTCATTAGGAAATATAAGTTATATAGGAGACTAGGTGGGTTTTAGACAGGGGAGGAGGTTCTGAATTTTGTTTTAGACAACATAACAGTTTTTGCTGAGTACAAACCCCGTAAAACTTACTGATTTGACATCAGAACCACTTGTTAGCTCACTGTCAGTGGGTTGAAAATCTGGATCTGGTCTTGTCTGGGAAGTTCTTCTGGTCAAGGCCAGTCTCAGTCTCAGATGAACTCATGCATGATGCACTCATGGATTTCCAGATGTTGGAGGTCAGTCAACCTCTGGCTCTGTTGAGGCACCTTCATCTTGCTCCATGTAGCTTCTTGTCCACCAGCTGGCTAGCTTGTGCTCGTTACCGTGGTGGTCAGAGTCCCCAGTTCAGTAAGAGAATGCAAGCTTCAATGTTCAAGCACTTCTTACTCCTCTGTTTGCATGATATATGTTCATGATCAGTTGGCCAAAGTTTAAATCACACGACACACCCAGGATTGAAAAATAGACTCTCCTCTTTATGAGAGGGTGAGATTTGGGCCATTTTAACCTCCTCAATATTCCACAGATATGGTGACCTTAAAATGTTCATGAGTCTTCTATGTAGAGTTGACCAGTTGTCATTTGGGTGATGAGAGAAAGATGTGGGCTGGAGGTCAGATATGGAGACATTAGTCATTCATGTTGATGTCTTGAGAATGCATACACATTTTAATAGCTTTATCTTCATTGGGAATTTACTTAATGCATTAAGTACTTACACTAAAGAAGGATTAGTCTCAACTGTGCTGCAATGCTGAAGGCACATAGTTCGAGGCCACCAGCCGCTCCATGGGAGAGAATGGGCAATCTCCTCCCATGCGATTAATTGCCTCTGAAAACCTGCTGAAGGGTCAGCTATGGGTCAGTTCTGACTCAACAGTACACAACAACAACAACATACACTCATACATGTTCACATATGCACACACATACACTCACACATACACACATGACTTACTACACAATCACATATACATAAACACATAACCCTACCCATTTTTGTACCCACAGAGGTCAGATCAGAAGTGGAAATGTCTCCTCAGGTTCCCCAGATCAGCAGCTCTGGAAAGCCGGTGGTTGGGGTGAAAGACAAAGAGTGAGCTCTGTGACAGCCTATTAACTGAGGCTTGGAGCAACTACTGACCCCCAGCAGGGACCGCTTGCTGCTACACTCAGTTGTTTTGAGAGCAGCTTGGAGCACTCAGGAGCTCCAAGTTCTAGAATTGCCATTGTGGAATAGAGCGCCAATGATTAGTAATCAGAAAGCATAAAAGTGAAAATTATTTCCCTCAGTTAGATTCCTGAAAGTGGCCCGTGGCTGTTCTCACAGTAGAAGTGCCCCTGATCTCAGCTGGCCTCTTACAGCTGCCTCAGTGGACTGGCCCCCTTACCTCAATGCCAGCATCATGCACTTTCCTGTCTCAGGCAGCTAGAGCTGTTCTCTAGCTTTGTGAACACCTCTGCAGGCCCAGGATTCAGGGTAGCACCTGTCTAGGGGACTTCTGCTTAGAGAAGCTTCCAGAATGGCGATGAATTATAACACCTTCCAGGAAAGCTACGGCTTGGCATCTTTGCAACTAACTTCCTCACCCCGTGCCTGGTAGCCACTAGATACTCTGGATGTGTTGACATCCCAGCTATTAAAGGAAGAAGTCTTGAGGGTGAAACCATGACTGCTAACTTAAAGGTTGGAGGTTCAAGTCCACCAGGAGATGACTTGAACCAAAGACCTGATTATCTATTTTTGGAATATCGGTTGTTGAAAATCCTCTGAGCACAGCTCTATTTTGGCACACATGGATCTGCCGTGAGAATCAACTGAATGGTATCATATTAGTTATTAATGCTATCAATTAACTGTTTTAGTTTGCTTGGCTCCACAGTCAACACTCTTGGTACCAGCAGCCAGGAACTCAAGAGATGACTTGCATTGGGAAAGTCAGCTGTGAGGGACCTCTCTAGAGTACTGAAGAGCAACGACGTCAGGCTGGAGACTAAGGTGTACTTGATCCGGGCTGTAGTCTTCACAATTTGTATGCTATGCATCAAAGAGTTGGACAGTGAATAGGGATGATAGAGAATTGATGCCTTTGGGCTGTAGTGCTGGAGAAGAGGGTTGAATATACCAAGGACTGCTAGAAGAACTAACAGGTTTGTCCTAGAGAGGGTGAAGCTGGGTTGCTCCTTGGAGGCAAGGATTCTGAAGCTTCATTTGACAAACTTTGGGCATGTTGCAAGGAGGAACTGGTCCTTGGAGAGGGATGTCATGTTTGGGAGAGTGGAGGGATAGCACAGAAGAGGGAGACCCTCTGTGAGATGGATCAATTTAGTGATTAGGGTAATGGGATTAGGTGTGCCAGAGACAGTGAGGTTGGCACAGGATAGAACAGGGTTTAGGGCTCTTATACATAGGGTCGCTATGAGTCGCAAATGACTCAACGACACATAACAACAACAACAACAATGAGGAAATTAAGTCTATTTTGAGCTGACCTGGAAAGATGCTCAGCTTTTATTGCTGTGAGATGGACAGAGTGCAGAGCGAAATGAATGTGTTGTTGTTACTCTGCCTGGCTGGGCCTGACGCTGGACATGCTCTGTTAGCACGGCTGCTGTGGGGAGGCAGAGGAGGAATCAGTCAATTGCTCTCACTCTTTTCTTTGCTTCTAGTGTTTAAATATTTCCCAAATAAGCACTGGCATTGCCCTTGAGAGGCTTAGAGTTAATTGATGAAGACCTATGAGTCAGCAGGTGATTTAGAGCACAAACCAAACAGAAGGAGATTATAGCCACTTGAGACACTTCAGTTTTCACCTCCGGAAAGCCTCCTGGTTCTCTTTTCCCACCAATGAATCTTTCTACCTGGCCACGTCTTCAAAGAAAATGTCCCTTTCTTCTCTACCGTAAACCTCACACCCTTTTTTGTTTACCCCATTTCCAGAACACACACACACACACACACTCACACACACACACACACACACACACACACAGACTTGGCTATAAGCTGGTCATGGTTTATAGTCAATTATTGGTCCCCCCTTCCCCGGGGTCCGGCTTATCTGTGTATGGTGACAAACATTAAGCTTGAGCCAACTTAGTAAACCACAAGTTTTTAAAGCTTTTGAACTATGAGTTATACTGGTTGGTGTTGCCTCCTCCTATAAGGACGTCATTCTCCTCTGTCAGCTGTTCTTTGGCTTTTTCTAAGGTGATCTGCTTCCATCTGTGGGACAGAAGACAAGTGTGTAGGGAAGAAACCGTTCACTGGGGTGAGAATCCCAGGCGTGTCACAATCCCCGCTCCCTTTTCCTCTCCCCTCTCACTCCTCACAAGTTCACATTCTGCTGTCTTCCTCTCTCTCTGAAAACCAGACCTGAATTTCTCAGCAGGGATGTGAGGCCCAGTGTGCTTCCACTTCTGCCGCTCTCTGTGACTTCATCTTCATCATTCTGACCACACTGGCTCCTTCCTCCAAAGGCCATTGCTGCCACCAGAGCCCCATCCTCCTCCTCCTCCATTCCATTTGTCATTGTTGTTGTTGTTTGTTGTTATGAGCCATCAAGTCTCTTGCAACTCATAGCGACTTTATGTACAACTCTAAACCCTGCTCTGTTCTGAGCCAACCTCATTGTCTCCGACATACCTACTCCCATTGCCCCAGTGACTGAATCAATCCATCTCATTGAGGGTCTTCCTCTCCTGCGCTGTCCCTCCACCCTCCCAATTGTCTCTCTTCAAGGACTGGTTCCTCCTTGTACCATGTCCAAAGTGTGTCAGATGGAGCTTCAGAATCCTTGCCTCCAAAGAGCAGCCTGGTTTCACTCTCTCTTGGATGAGCCTGTTTGTTCTCCTAGCAGTCCACGGTATGTTCATTACTCTTCTCCAGTACCACAGCTCAAAGGCATCAATTCTCCTTCTATCATTCCTAGTCAGTATTTTTTATATATTAAAACATTTCATTGTGATTTTAGTGGAAGTTTATCGAAAGAATGGATTTGCATTCATTCATTGATTCTCATTTTCCTTCCTCCCCTCTCCCCAGTGTATTTTGTGTTGCATGTCTTGTTCCAGATTGTTAATTGCTGTACACATACTCTCTAATCTTCTGTTCCCTTGAGGGTCCCTCCTTCTCTCATTCCAGTGTAGTGCTCATTATCTATCCGTTCTTTCCCTACCATCCTTTCTCCCGAATCCATCCTATTTTTATAACAGTGGTTCAATTTGTCTTTTTGTAACTGAGCGCACTGAGTGATATATCTCCACTCCATTTCTTGGCAAGACCAGCCCTTTCTTGCCATTCATTCCGTGTTGAACCAACACCCCCCTTTGCCTAAGACATGATGGACTCCTCCAGTCTCCTTGCCTGACTCCCTTCCTTTAGAAGTATTAGTCGCTATTAGAAATTCTCTTATTTCCTTTCTTGTGGGCCATCTGTCTACCCTACTAAAATGTAAACTCCAGGAGGGTAAGTTCTTTTGACCTTGACCGCCATGACCTCACCGCTTCCTAGGCCCCTGCCCAGCACTGAGCAGGTGGGCACTCAGGAATGCCTGGTGAATGAGTATAATAGTGGCTGCTTACTCCCCGGGGTTCTGGGGCAGTGTCCCCTGTCCGGGCCCTGGGAGAGGTCAGGCCTGAATGTCCTCTGTGGTTACAGACGGAGTCCTTCAAGCTAAGTGACCCCTACAGCCAGTGCACGGAGGACGGGAAGGATGTGCCCATCACGAACATCTACAATGCTTCCTACACCCTCCAGGTACGAGTGGTGGGGGTGCCCAGCCGGGGACTGTGGTCTGGACCTAGGAGACGAAAGTGTGTGTTAGCTGGGGCGTGGCTGGAACCAGGAACTTTTCAGGAGGCCTGGGGTTCATCCAAAGACCTCAGGAACAAATGATGCCGGCTGACTCCAGTCCTCTGTGGCCTGTCCGTAACCAGAGCTTAATTGATGCTCTGAGGTTTGCCTGGAACACAATGTACAGTCAAGACTGGGCCGCTGCTTAAATAAATGGGCACATGAGGGGCGGGAGGGAAGTATCTGGGCCTGGCGCTGCATCTGAGAGTTTGTCTTCCAGTCCCGCCTGCGCCCCTCATTTGTGGTGCATTGTGTCACCTGCCACCGTCACAGAGAGCAAGATGGTTGGAGCCAAGGATGCTAACTTCTCGGCCACAGACTTGGCTTTTCTGGCCAGCATAGTAGTTTATTTTTATTTTTTACATTATTTTTTAAATTGGTTTGTTTGCAAAGCGTATATACACCATGTTTCACCATGTTCTTCATTCACATTGCTTTTTGTACAATCATTCTCATGCATTAAGTTTTATAAAATGAATCTCTATTGGACCTTGCCCATCATTACCCTGTCTTAACACCTGGATCCTTTCCTTTTACTTGCCCCCTCCCTCTACCCACCAAACTGTGCAACCCTGTGGTTTCATCCTCACCTATCCTCACCCCTCTGCTCCCCTCTCCCCCCACCCATGAGTTCCCATACATGTTTTATTAGCCATCCTTCTCTATTTACAATAATGGTCTCATGCAGTATTTGTCCTTATAAGACTGCATTAGTTCACTCAACATCATGCTCTCCAGTCTCTCCCAAGTTACATAGTATTTTTCAAAATGGTTGCTCCTGAGTGCTGCATAGTATTCCACTGTGTGAGCCAGCATAGTATTTTAAAGTTAGGAACACTCACCAGAAAACCCAGACAGGCGAGCTCTGGTGGCCTAGTGGCAAGAAGCTACACTGCAGTCCCAGAGATGTGCGGTTCAAATCCATCAGATGCTTTGCTGGAGAAGGAGGAACAATCTCCTCCTGTACCAGTTAAATCTGATTTGACGGTACACACACACAGAGTCACACAAATAATAAAATAATTTTTTTTAAAAAATCCAGACATCTAGCTTCACTTTAAAAATAAACAAACAAATAAGATGTGATAATTTTGGGCCTGTATTCCTGCAGAATGAACAGCACGTAGAGCTGCCCCATCAAACAATTGTCCCTGGTCTGCACCACTGGACGCTGGAGGTGTTTGAGTTTCCAATTCTTCAGTCTGATCACCTGTAACGTCTCTTATGCCAGGAGTCTTGGAATCTCATTTGGGAATGGTGCTTTCTCCATTATGTTAGTGAAGGTGTAGGGTGTGTCTTTAACAAATAATTTTTGAGATATTAAAACAGTAAAACAATAGATTAGGCAACAAAGAAACAGGCATACATGATTTCAAGAAAGATAATGAGGGATTGATCCTGTTTCCACTTGTGTTTCCAGAAAGAGATGGTGCAGAAATGTGGGTGTGCCCAAAAGACCATCAGGGACTGGAGAAGGCAGGGGTGGGGGAGCTATAGAACTTGAGACAAAGAACTTTTCCCCAGAATGGACACACAGACAGAAACCTTCTTCTGGTACAGGTGTCCTGGATTGAAACATCTGGTCTTCTGAAGTGTGTGAAAATTGACTTAGTAAAGCCACACAGAAGTGTTCTATGTTACGGTAGAAGCAAAGCAACTCAGATAGCCTTTTCCCAGGATCCCCCCTCAGAAGACCAATGGCCACGATTCCAGCAGAATAAACAGACTAGGTTCCTCTCAGCACTTCATCTTCTGTCTTGTGTCGAAGCTAAGCCAAGAGGGAGTTGGGGGCCCTGGAAAGGCAGAAGCTTCTGAGCTCTTTCTTGTTTATAAGGAGACGTTCAGCCAGATTGTCTGTAAGACACACACATTCATGAGCTCACAAGATGGAAACTCCTGGCTAACATTTCATGTGAGGCCATCAAGTTCTCCTCACATAAGAGGGGTCTGGCCATGCTCATAGTAGCCACATCAAGTTGGGATGATTACACGTATTCCAAAGGCAATGAAATCAAGGCATCAGAGAAGGAAAGTAACACACCTGAGGCCACACAGCCCATAGGTGGCAAAAGTAGGACTTGAACCTTGGAAGCTTTGTAGCTATTGTGGTCAGATGTGGTAACTGCAGTCTAGTTTTGACCTTTTGGAGTTTAGGAGATATCTCTGGACCAAGTTGGCTGTGGGGTCAGCCAGGACAATGGAAGGCTCACCTTCTTGGATGGGGCCATAGAGCGCAAGCATTTGCTGGCATCTAAGTACAGAGAGGAAACTCCACTTTCTTTTTTTTTCCTTTCAGATCTGCCTCCACTCATGTTTCCAGACAAAGATGGTGGAGAAATGTGGGTGTGCCCAGTACAGCCAGCCTCTACCTAAAGGAGCCAACTACTGCAATTACCAGGAGCACCCCAACTGGAGTGAGTGGGACCCACCGTCAGCTTGTACACCCCGGGAGTGGGGTCAGCCCAGTCCAGCAACAACATGTTCTAAATGCTCCCAGGTCCCAGCACCATTGCCTTTTCTCTACCTTTCTATTGGTGGAGAGACTTTCATTTCTCCTGTCAAGCTTGCTTTGCCTATGACTCTATTGCCAGTTGGAGAGTGAATGCTGAGAGCTTGACCATCTCAGTCATCTCCAGGAAGTAGGAGCTGAGGCTCAGAATGGTCAAGTGACTCTCCCAAAGTCACACAGCCAGGAATTAACAATGGATGAAAATTCAAAGCCATGCCATTGCAAATCAACTCCAACTCATTTAAGCCATATCAAACAGACTAGAGATACCCCACTAGGTTCTCAAGGCTGTAAATCTTTATGAAAGCTGACTGATACCGTGTACTCTTGCAGAGTGGCAGGTGGCTTTGAACCACTGACCTTTCAGTTAGCAGCCAAGTGCTTTAAACCATGTGACACCATTGTTTCACAGAAGTGGGCCAAACTCAGGACTGCCTGACCCCCAAATCAGTGCTCTTAATTATTCCTATACTCTGTCTTCCAGCATCACAAAAGGAACACTGTTCTAATCTTGTTCCAATCTTGTTTATAGAGAGTGGGAGGAGATTAATGAAAATATAAGTTCATGGAGGCACCAGTGGAGCCAAGGGGACTTCTAGGAAGGGCCCGGTGACCCCAGAGCTCACACTGTCCTGTCCTTTGTCCCTCAGTGTATTGCTACTATAAACTGCAGCAGGCCTTCGTGCGGGAAGAGCTGGGCTGCCAGTCCGTGTGCCGTGAAGCCTGCAGGTGAGTGGGCAGGAGGGTGGAGGTGGGTGGGCTGGACAGAGCAGGTCACCCACACTCACTCACACCCTGCCCTCTCCCTTTAGCTTTAAGGAGTGGACGCTCACCACCAGCCTGGCTGAGTGGCCTTCTGAAGTTTCAGAGGTAAGTTCTTCTGTCTCTTGTCCACTGATGTCCTGACTGCATCCAGGTGACCCAGGGGAGAGAATGCCTCCTTACCAAGGCCATGTAGGGGGCTGGGGCTGAAGGGGATGGGCCGGCGGGCTGCTCTGGCCTCTGCAGGCATCCCCAAGGCCGCTCTTTTGTTCTCCATCACAGAAATGGCTGCTGTCCATCCTGACTTGGGACCAAGGCCAGCAAATCAACAAGAAGCTCAACAAGTAAGTTAACCTCTCCGCGGCCCCTCTGCCCGCTAAGGGTCCCAGCATGCTCGTGGCCAAGCTCTCTCTGCCTCCATTCGCTCAGTCAGTAAATATTTGTTGAATATGTACCACGAAGTAGGCCCTGCTCTGTTTGGGGCTCCTACACCTTTTTTAATTCCTTACCACAATCTATAATATGAAATACTTTCTTATGTTGTGACAGGAGCGTATCAAACCGAAAGAAACGTTTTGTGAAGCAATCCTTGCTCGTGCTGTACAGTGTGCACGCAGGCTGTTCAGAACAGTCCCCTCTGCTCTGGGCAAAGCAGTGGCTTCTTTCCATGTCAGTTGTTGTCAGTGGCTCTCAAGTCAGTTCCCGCCCCTGGAAACCTCACATGGCAGACTTTTAAGATCACACAGCTGTGTACTGTGGTGTCTCTGGGCGGGTCTGAACCGCCAACCTTTCAGTTAGTAGTTGAGCACTGAATGAATCAATGAAACAATCCAGGGACTCCTATGTCCATTTTACATGGTCATGATGTTAGGCCAAATAGTCACAAAGTAAATTTTCATTAACCACAGCCTTGGAAGCAGGAGTGGCATCACTTCGTAAACCACATGCCTCTGGAAACTCTATGAACTTTGAGAAACAACAATAGTTACAGAAAGGCTTCAGGTCTTTTGTCCATGGGGCTGCTATGAGTCGTGCTTGACTCAATCAACAACAACAACAATTCTGATTGGTTATCTCATCCATTCTGATCTTCTGGTTGGTGCTTCCAGGGTGCCAGATGATGAGTATGCCCAAAGTCATCTTGGATGTAATACGGCATTTTCTACTCTATTTGCTTTGATAAAAGACTCTGGTCATGGCCTAGTCATTTTCTTTCATGTCCCACTGAAATAATTTTCACCTGGTTTGAAAGAATTTTCACCTTTTACTCCTACTTGAATTTGATCCAGAAATTCCTTCCTAAGGAATGCTTAGCAGTCATCAGCTGGGTCGAAGTTTGGAGATCCTTAACAATTTGAGACACAAGTGATCCAGATAAGGGGATCCCCCGTATGGATGCAGTTTCACCGAGCTGCTCCTGTATTTGCAGTGCACGACACTGCGCCTTGGTTAAGCCAGTGAGAATCAGTCCACCTTCTAGTATCTTCTTAACAACCTCTGGGTTCCAGGTGCTGGATGAGGGGCTGGGGCTACAGTGACAAAGTCAGACACGGTCTCTGCCTCCATGGTGCTCTTAGCCTAGACATAAAAAGCTTTGGTCAACAATTGTAAGCCATCAGATCAAACATTGCAAACCACTGCTCTGTTAGATCAAGCCAATGTCCATCAAATACCATTATTTCCAGTTTTTCCAGAAAGATCAAGAGCTGCTAATCAAACGATTGGCAGTTTGATTCTACCTAGAGTCAGCCTTTGTAAGGCCCTTGGAGCACAGGGTCTGATATTCATATGGGGTGGGGTGGGGCTGGAGTGGGATGTGTCACCATGAGTCAGAATGAATCGAGAGCAACTGGTTTACTAGTCCTGTTAGGACACAGTTTGGTGCAGCAGTTAAAATCATGGACTCATAGGCCAGACTCTGGATTTGTGAGTGAAGAGTTAAACTGTCAGCATAAAGATAGGCGGTTCGAATCCACTAGCTGCTCTGTGAGGAAAAGATGGGCAGTCTCCTTCTGTGTGATTTATACCCTCTGAAAACCAGCCAAAGGGTCAGCTATGAGTTGCTAGCAACTCAGTGGCAATGAGTTGAGACATTAATGAACACACTAAAGGACGTTAATTCTCACTAGCAGTGTGTCCTTTAACAAAGTTCTTAACCAACCTCTGTATCTAGTTTCCACATCTGTGAGATGATAATAATGAAAACATACCTACCTCCCAGGGCACAACAGTTACCTCAAGTAACCTACAGTAAGACAGAGAGAAAAGACAAACAGAAGAAATGGAATATGTGGCTAATTGTCCCTCTAAAACACCTGTCCTCTTTGTCATGAGAGAATTGGATGGTGCCTACCATTCTTGGTCTGTAGAAGAAATTTGATCAAGAGGGGGATGTTGCAGACCAGAATTTTAAAATCTCAAGCAATTGAAGAATGGAGGAGTCACAGAGGTTGGGCAAACTCCTCCAAAACTGTTGTCCTAAAACAATCTTTCATTCTTAAACCAAAATACTCCCTGAAGTCTATTTAAAACCAGACACTAGTTAAGGTTAACTATAGATTGTCTGCCTTGAGTAGAGTCAGGCTAAAGGATCCAAATTGGCCCAGAAGGGCTGCTGTAGGCAGCTCCTTTGAGATCTATCTATATGGGATAACGTAGAACTCTGGGGGGGTATAATCTGTAGACAGTTACACTGTTTACCCAAAGGCTGCACCTCACTGGTGGTTCAAAGGCACCAGCAGCTCTAGAGCAGAAAGATGTAAATCCTTTGTGATTTATAGTCTCAGAATGAGTTGACACCTAGTTTAATTTATATGGGATCATAGTTGCTATAGCAACTCAAAAGGTTAGATAAAAACCTCAGGGGGAGTGATATGTAAATGGTGGAGGAAGAACCCAGAACCAAGGAGGTAAAAATGGTTGCACAACTCAAAGGATACAGTGTCCCTGAATTAGGCTTGAATTGATGTATTTTTGCTGTGTCTGTTCTTAACAATAACAAAAAATCCTTACACAAACAAAAGACTTGTGAGAGTAGAGTGAGTTAATCCACACCAAGTTCTTAGGATGGTGCTTGGCAACACAAGCTGCATAGTAAATGCTCACTGCTGGTGTTGTGATCATCATTCTTGTTTAATGCCCAGCCTGTCTCCTGTAGGGACATGAGATTGCTATTTCTGAATGAAACAGTAGCAAATGCCAAATAAAGAGGAGGGTGCTGGGGGGAGTGTAATTGGGTGGAATGGTTGAATGGAGGTAGGAAGAGGTTTCTGAGTGAGTGAATGACCAGAGTAGTCGGCCTAGCCTGGAGATGTCTTCTAGGGGACAGAAGGAGCCTTGAGGGCTAGATTCTGAGACCCCTGGGAAACTCTAAGTCTGGGGGATACTAGTGTCTTGCCAGGAAGGCAAAGCAGCCTATCACCTGGGTAGATACCAAGGATACAGACTCATTTGGGCTCCTGTTGGAATTTCTGTAGGACCGACTTGGCCAAACTCCTGATCTTCTACAAAGACCTGAACCACAGATCTGTTGTGGAGAACCCAGACAACACAGTAAGTAGCTTCTTTCTGAGTCTGCCCCGTGCCCAGCAGCCTGGCCTTGGAAGCAGAGTCAGGGGATGGGATTCAGATTACCCAGCAGGGCTGCTGTAGGAGGTGGCTCTCAGATCAGGGTCAATGGAGGAACCAAGGGGGAGGGGGCGCGGGAACTTGCCACTTCCTCCAAAGATGCTTGTGAATGCCTTGGGAGTCAGGGTCCCCTTTTGATGGTGTGGCTTGGCCTCACTTGCAGATCCCGAACCTCCTGTCGAATTTCGGCGGCCAGCTGGGCCTGTGGATGAGCTGCTCTGTCGTCTGTGTCATTGAGATCTTCGAAGTCTTCTTCATAGACTCCCTCTCGATCATAACCCGTCGCAAGTGGCAGAAAGCCAAAGAGTGGTGGGCCCGGAGGCACCCCCCTGCCAATCCCCAAGTACCCCGAAGCTCCCGGGGCCAGGACAATATGGCCCTGGAGGTAGAAGAAGACCCACCCACCTTCACCTCAGCTTTGAGCCTACCGCCAGGCCCAGGGACCCAGGTACCAGGCACACCGCCCCCCAGATACAACACCTTGCGCTTAGAGAAGGCCTTCACCAGCCAGCTCAGCGACACCCAGGTGCAGGATGAGTCCTGAGGCAGGGCTGGGAGGAACGATATAGTCAGAACCAGCCAGCATGGTCTGTCTACTAAGGCCCAGTCTCTGGACACAGAGGGGGACTCTGGGAGCCCCGTCTGCACTTTTTCTGAGACACTGACTGAAAGAACGCCTCCTTTGAACAAGACCAGGCCTGACCATGTGCAGGGCAGCCCTCAGACCCTGCCCAGAAACAGGCACAGCAGTGCAAGTGTGTCACGTCCGAGCCCACAACTGTGCACACTTGCATGGGAGGAGACTGAAGGTGGAAGAAATGGAGCCTGCCGGGCAAAAGTGAGACCCTGCAGAGTTCTCCGGGGGACCTGAGAAAAAAAAGTCACCCCCAAAAACATACATCATGTGAACCTGTGGTCTTAGCATCCAGGCTGAACAGCGAGACAGAAGCAGCCACCACTCCAGCTGTTGTGAATAAACTTTTCGAAGCTGTTGACTCTGAGGCCAGTCTTTGTGCCTTCGGGCTGGGAGCTGGCCAGGGACCTTGGAGACTGTGGGGGTGGGGTGGATGAGGGAAGGGATGGAGGGTCGAGGTGTGGCTTGATGTCCTCGTTGTTTTGTGATGAGAGCCAAGGAGAGGGAGATGTTCTGGGCAGTAAGGCCGCATTCAGGCTCCTTACCTCCAGCAGGGAAGGGCATTGACCATTTAAAGGACAGAAGTGGAATCTTTGTTCAGTGATAGCTCAGACAAAGCGTTATCTCCATAGCCTACCATCAACTGCCCTTTCTAGCAACCTATCCTGAATGTAACAAGTCCATCACTCTATGCAGGCCACCTCCCACACCAATGACCGGCCCCACGGCCACATGGCATCCTGCTTCAGCTTCATCTCGCATTCAAGCCTTCTAGTGGGGTAGTCGACTCCTGGGTGATGCTCTTCACGTCCTCACTGCTAATAAGAGGGGCAGACACCTCAGGAGAGAGCGCACAGTGTGCTCACGGTCTCACAACAGCATGCTGCCCACTCACGTTGATCCTATAGGCCGCATCTATGCCATTTGTGAGCCAAGATTAGTTAGTGCGCCCTTTCCAGAAAAAGTTTAGGGACTTGGATTAATACATTACTTGCATTAGTACGTCTCATTTTATGCCTGAAGAAACTGAGGTGCAGAGAGGTTAAATTTCTTGTCCAAGTTGGCCACAGCCCGGAAGTAGCAGAGCTGGGATTTGAACCCAGGTACTCTGACTCCAGCATCTGTGTACTGTGCCATTTTGTGTCCACTCAGTGTTTGTGCTTTTTTTTTTTTTTGAGGTAAGGGTCTGGTGGCCTAGTGGGTAAGGAATTGCGCTGCCAACCCAAAGGCAAGTGGTTCAAATCTATCAGCTGTTGTGCAGGAGAAAGATGGCTGTTCTCCTTTGCATGTGATTTAAAGTCTGAAAACCTGTGGAGGGTCGACAGCAATGAATTGAGTGTGTTGAGTTGATAGCAGTTTGAGCGGGAAGAGAGGGAGACACAGCACCCAGGCCTTAGACCAGAAGATGTAGTTTGGACCCAAGGGCTTCTGGTCTACTCCAAGCCCAGGCTTGTGGCCAGGAGCTCCACTGGACCTGATGGGATAGAACAGGACTAGCAGATCTGCCAGCCCCGCATGGTGGAGGTCATCATGGCCCCAAGCTGGCCAAGGTTCCCCTGAGAAGTGCACCCAGAAATCAGGGTTGATGAGTCAGAAGGTTATGGAAGGTGTGAGCCTGAGTGCTTGCCCACAGCGGTCATTCAGGTGACCAGTGTCAGTGCAGACAGGAAACGTGTAGTGGATGCCTGCCCAGGACCACTGCCCAGAGAGGAGCTTCCTCCACTTCTACGTGGCTACAGGGATGGGGGCTATGCCTAATGGTTCATGGAATCGCTCACCACAGTGACATCCTCACCAGGCACACTGCGAGCAGGTGTTGAGTTGCTGGGCTCCTCAAAGTTGAGGCCACTCCATACAGACACCCCATGTCTCCTGCCATTCCCATCCCTGCCCGGCCATCAGCCTTGGGGCTGTACTCCTGCTGTGCCAGAATCTGCCTTCTTGCTTTCTTCATGTCCTTCCAGGCCAAGCACAAGTCTCCCCATTTCCTAACATCTTCTCTGATCTTTTTCCTCACCCCCCAGAAAGTTGGAGCATCCCCTGTCATAGAACTTTCACTCCAGATAGAATTCCTTATCTGTACAACTGTTTCTGTCATTAGACTGTGAGCTCTCTGAGGGCAGGAATTATGTCTTATCTCTTTATCCCCACATTGGGGAAAATATTTGCAATGAGTACAGTACTGGCACTTAGGAAATTTCTTGAGCCAGCAGCAGCAACAACAATAAGTAATAAATAATGACTAGTATTTATTACATGTTTATGATTTGACTGAAATTCTGTTATGTTTCTGACATTTATCCATTATTTAATTTCATGATAAGGTACATTATTATTATTATGGCGAAAATGTACACACAAAAACAATTGCCAATATGATTTTCCCATTGAAAATTTAATGACATAGATGCCTTTTTTATTTTGTGCCACCCATTCCTAAAACTCTATAATAAAACTTTCCCAAAAGCTTGTTGTTGACACCAACTCAATCTATCTCAAACTCCCCCCCCCACCTCTGAAAGTCATCAGCAGTCTTTAATTTCTGTGTATTCTTCTTCTATAAATGGGGTTATACAGTGTTTGTCATTTTGTGACTTACTTGGCACCATTTTGAAACTTCAGTGATGTTGTGTATGCAGCAGGAATCTGTTTCTCTTCACAGCTGCATACTATTCCATTGCATGAAAGTACCACATTTTGTTTATCCATTCATCTGTGCATGGATGTCTCAGTTCTCTTTGCCCATGGAAAGTGATGCAGGGAACACTGGTATACAGAGATACCTCAGAGATATTATGGAGTCAATTCCACTTCACTGAACAATAAAATAAGTATCACAATAAAGCAGACCTCACAGTTCTTTTGGTTTCCTAGCTCTGGTGTCTTAGTGGTAAGAAGCTGCGCTGCAATCCCCAAGGCGTGTGGTTTGAGTCCACCAGCAGTTCCACGGGAGAAGGATGGGCAATCCCCTTTCATGCAATTGACTGCCTCTGAAAATTCACTAGAGGGTCAGCGATGGGTTGGTTCTGGCTCAACACGGCACACAACAACAACAACAGTGCATATGAAAGTAATGTTTATACTATGCTGTAGATCACGGTGGCCTAGTGGTAAGAAGTTGTCCTCCAATACCAAAGGTACGTGGTTCAAATCCACCCACTGCTCTGCAGGAGGATGGGCAATCTCTTCCCGTGTGTTTTACTGTCTCTGACAAACTGCTGGAGGGTCAGTTATGGGTCGATTCTCACTTGACTGACCTGCAACAACAGCATTAAGTGTGAAATGTTGCCACTGAGTTGGAACTGAACATAGCTGACCCTCCAGTGGCTTTTCAGGGGCAGTAAACCCCGTGGGAGGAGATTGCCCATCTTTCTCCTGCTGTGCAGCTGGTGGGTTCGAACAGCTCACTTTGGGTGGCAGCACAACGTTGTACACACTAGGCCACAAGAGCGTGAAACGGCATATGAAGAAGTTTGAAATACTGCAAGAATTGTCAAAAAGTGAAATAGAAACTTGACGTGAGCACATGCTATTGGGAAAATGGTGCCAATAAACTGGTTCAACATAAGGTTACCACAAACCTTAAATTTGTAAAAAATAAATACACAACCCCAAACCCAAACTCTTTGAAGTGCAATGAGGCATCCCTGTGTAGGTGTCTGTCACTGCCTTCATTTCCTCTGGGCCTGTACCTCAAGTCCTCCTGCAGGCAAAAAGGTGGAGGAACAGGTACAGCTGCCAGCACCTGGGTGTTAAACCACCGTGCAAACTGCCTTTAGGACCGAAGCAAGAGCGAAGGGCCTTTTTCCAAAGTGCCATCTCTTTCTGCTCCTGAGAGATCTCTCTACCTTCAGGCCCAGCTCATTCACCCAGGGGAACTTCCTGCCCCAAGTCAGATGAGGGACCAGGAATCCGCCCTCCGAGGATCTGAGGATCTGTCACTGGAGCACGAGCACAGTGACTCAGTTGTAGATGACTCTCCTTCCACTCCAGGTTCTATTCCCAGAGAGCGTACGCGCCTCCTGCACAACCTCCACCCCTCTGTCAGTGGAGGCGTGTGTGTTATGGTGTCAAACAGGTTTCCGCGGAAATTCCAGACTAAGATGTTCTTAGAGAAACAGAGCCAGTTTGTTATTTTTCTTTGGTTTAAGAGACAGTGAAAGAGAGAGGGGGAGGGAGGGAGGAGAGGGAGAAGGTGAGAGGGAGAAACTGGAAAATGCAATTGTGGTGCCTAATAGTTCTAGGGCAATGGAGGTAGGTGGATTGGAGTCAGTGAGACTGGCTCAGGACAGGGCAGGCTTCAGAGTTGTTGTACATAGGGTCACTAGGAGTCGCACATAACAATAGTAGTTAGAAATTCATCAGCCAGACAGCAACAGATTGGAGACCCTCTTGCTTTCAGGGCTGTGCGGGCTGACAAGTCCAACATCTGCAGGTAGGTGGGCAGGTTGGAGATTTCTGCAGGCTTGTGTCTCAAGTTCAAGTCAGGAGACAGGACCAGTGCAAACTAGAACAGACTAGGAAGAAAGGTCTTCTTCCAAGACCGACTGGGAACCACTTGGTTCCATAGTGCATGGGGCACCCATGAGTTGGGAGGGTGATTCTTTGAGCAAACACCAACACCAACAACAGCAAATGAAGCTCCTGGGCTGGGAACAGAACCTGCGGAGTCAAAACAGAGAGAATGACTTTGCTCTGAGACCACCATAGCCTGGAGTTGCTGACTCCAGGAACAACGACATTGCTTGTCCTAAATCACCAAGCATATAAAATCTTGTTGTTGTTGTTGTTGTTGTGTACCATCAAGTCAAAACAGACTCATAACTAACCCTCCAGCGGGTTTTCAGAGGCACTTAATGACATGGAAGGAGATTGGCCATCTTTCTATCAAGGATTTGAACCTAGAGCTTTTGGCCTGGCAGTGCACCGCCTTACCACTAAGCCAATCAAAACTCACTGCTGTCAAGTTCATCTCTATGCAAAGCAACTCTTGAATACAGAGAAAAACTGCACTCTTATATACACAGTTTATACAACTGTGATCTTGGAATACAATGTAGCTGACTGCCACATCTCCTGCTGACATGCTCTATGCACAAACTCCTCTGGTCAAGTGCTTAATCACTGTGCCACCAGGGTTTATGTGACTCTGTCCTGAAGCACAGCACTGTCGGGACAGGATAATATTAATGCATCTCCAAGGAAGACCTGTTGTTGTTAGGCACCATTGATTTAACTCTGACTTCTTGTTGTCATGTGCCACCGAGTTCACAACCGACCCATAGCTGACCCTCCAGCAGGTTTTCAGGGGCAGTTTAACCACACTGGAGGAGATTGCCCATCCTTCTCCCACACTCTGACTCATAAAAATCCACTATCCAACAGAAGGAAAACTTACTAGATCCTATGCCATCCTCACATTCTCTGCTGTACAGAGTTCAACAGTAGACTTTGGACACCCAGGGAGAATGACCATTCCTCAAATTTACACCCCAACTTCTCATGCCAAAGATAAAGAAACTGAAAGTTTTTTAACCAACTTCTGCAGTCTGCAATGGGTCCAATATATAATCAAGGTGCATTGATCATTCCCAGAAATTAAAATGTGGAAGTTGGAACTATTCAGTAGGTAGAAAATATAGCATTGGTGATAGAAGTGACTCTGGAGAATGCATGGTCCAGAGTTCTTTAAGACCAACAACTCCTCATTGGAAATACCAGCCTGGGAGCTGCAGAAATTAAAGAGTTCTGCTGCTGCTTATAAGGTATGTGGTTCTAACCCACCTGGCTCTGTGGGAGAAAGAAGAGACTGTTTGCTTTGCAAAAGATGTAGTGTTGGAAATGCTGTGGACAATCCTGTTTCACCCAACAGGGTTACTGTGGTTTGTGACTCTAATATATGTGGACCTTGTCCAATGGACTGTGCAGGAATCAAATTGACTACATTTGCGAACAGAGACAAAGAAGATCTATGTCATCAGTCAGAACAAAGACAAGGAGTAACTGGAGAACAGAATATCAATCATTTATAAGCAAGTTCAAGGTGAAGATGAAGACATTTAAACCAAGTTAATGAAAACCAATGTATAATCTTGAGTACATCCCACCTAGATGAACAGACAGGCCATCTCAAGAACAGACATGATGCACTGAACACTAAATAGTTACCAAGAATTCTGTTTTTATCAGTCATGTAAATTTGTTTCCTAACAGCAGTTATAACAGACACAAAGTCTGATCACTCATTGATTTAATATTGTCTTTCCCTTTACTATCTTAATTGCCTGTTATCTATTAGTTATTGAAGCTTTCTTGATATTGTTTGCCCATCTTCCCTGCAATCTGTAGCTGAAAAATATTCCGTTTTGGTACATAGATGATGCGAAGCTATCCTGGGACTATGATAAGACTGAATCCCAACCCCCAGACCCAAACACTTAGACAAAAGAAAATACTGTAGAAACGTCTCCTCCACCCCATTGTCCTTCTCCTCCTCTGTAGACCAAGAAAACCTCACACTTTAACATCCTACCCCTCTCTAGTCTCCAAGATGAGGAGACAGATTCAAGAGCTCATATCCTGTTGTTTATGTTGTTGTTGTTATGTGCTGTCGAGCCGCTTGTGACTCATAGCAACCCTATGTACAACAGCCCTAAACCCTGCTCTATCTCTTGACAACCTTATTGTCTCTGACACATCTATCCCCATTACCCCAGTGACTGAATCGATCCATCTCATCAAAGGTCTTCCTCTCCAGCACTGTCCCTCCCACCCTCCCAAGCATGATGTCTCTCTCCAAGGATCGATCCCACCTTGCAACACGTCAAAAGTATGTCAGATGGAGCTTCAGAATCCTTGCCTTCAAGGAGCAGCCTGGCTTCAACCTCTCCAGGACAAACTTGTTTGTTCTTCTGCAGTCCATGGTATATTCAATACTCTTTTCCAGCACCAAATCTCAAAGGCACCAGCACTCCTTCTATCATCCCTAGTCATTGTCCAGCTCTCTGATGCATAGCAAGTAATGGCAAAGACCATGACCTGTATCAGTTGCACCTTAGTCTCCAGACTGAAAATGTTGCTCTTCAGTACTTTGGGGAGGTCTCTGACAGTACACTTGTCCAATGCAATTCATCTTTTAATTTCCTGAATGCTGTTGTTTATATGCTAGTATATGGTACAATTCTGACTTTTCACCTCTGTCTCATTTTTTTTCCCCAGAAACGCACAATCAACAAGGGATAAACTAGATGATTGGGAGCTCTTAAACATTAAGTTCTTATAAGCATAAAAAAATTTTATCCAAAAGAGTGAAAAAATATTTGGACAATGACACATCTGACAAGGGACTAATCCCTAAAACTTAGAGAAAACGCTATACCTCAACAATAAAGAAGACAATTGCAAAGGAATAGAGGACATGCATAGATACTTCACCAGATGGTCAACAAACAGGTGAAGAGATGCTCAAGATCACTAACTATAAGAGAGATGCAAATCAAAATAACAATGTGATATCTCATTCCAGCAAAAATAATAATATTCAGTATGACATTAGACAGCAAATGCAGTGAGGGAGTGGACAGAGTGGACACCACTAATAGGAATGTAAAATCGTTTAACTATGGAAAGCTGTTTGACACTTCCTTAGAAAGTTGGGAGTAAAAATATCATTTGATCCAGCAATTCTACTAACAGTTACATATCCTAATTTAGTAGGAGCTGTAAGAGAAACTAACATACACACACACACACACACACACGTTGACTGTATCATTATTTATAATAGCAAAGAGTTGGAAATAACTTAAGTGTCTATTAATGAATGAATGCTTAAGGAAACTAATGGTATGTTCACACAATGGAATATTATGCATCACTATGCACCAACAACCAGAGCCAAAGAAGAAGAAATAGATGATTTCTACCAACTTTTACAGTCGGAGATAGATCGAACATGCAATCAAGATGCATTGATAATAATGGGTGACTGGAATGCAAAAGTTGGGAATAGTGAAGAAGAAACAGTAGTCGGA
>NW_006399867.1:2340065-2391059 GCF_000299155.1 Elephantulus edwardii | reverse complement strand
AACAACAACAACAACAACAACAAATGATCTAGAGTTCATGAAAGACTGTACAACACGGATGAATCTAGGATAAGTTGTGCTGAGTAACATAAGCCAATTACAAAAAACCCCATGATATAAGACCACTATTATTAAAAAAAAAACAAACAAAAAAACCACAGCACACCTAAGGAAGGTTTACACAGAGAATCAATCTTATCAATCTTGAAGGGATAGCAAGGCTGGCAGGAGATGGTAATAGATAGGTAAGTTGAGTGAAGAGAAAAGCAGTACACAATAAGAGGTTTATTGAACATTTGTCATTACATTGATCAATAGCAATGTTGTAAAGCAAATATTGATGAATGACTCATGATGTTATTTGTAAATCTTCACTAAGAAAAGAAATAAAATTTTTTAAAAGGAGGAAAGAACAGAAATCAACATATTATTACAACATCCCCAAAATTTAAAAAAAAAGAACAGTAAGACAATCAGACTAAAGGAAGCATCAAAAATTAGAACAGAAAGAAATATATACCAATTTCTCTGGTAAATTTGTAGCAACAATTTGAAAGTTAAAAGTCAAGGGAAGCCAGTTCTTTCTTAAAGTTAATCTTTCCCATGGACTTCCAGGAGAACAAACAGGTTTGTCCTAGAGAGGGTGAAACCAGGTTGCTTCTTGAAGGGAAGGATTCTGAGACTTCGTCTGACATACTTTGGGCATGTTACAAGGAGGGACTGACTGGTCCTTGGAGAGGAACACCATGCTTGCAAGAGTGGAGGGATAGAAAAAGAGAGGAAGACCATTGATGAGATGGATTGACTCAATGACTGGGATGATGAGAGTAGGTGTATCAAAGACAATAAGGTTGGCACAGGATAGAGCAGGTTTCAAGGCTATTGTACATAGGGTTGCAATGAGTTGCAAGCAATTTGACTGCACGTAACAACAACAACAAGAAAATTAAGTGTAACTATTTTGCTTGACTGATATGTATTTGGGGGCATAAAAATTGCGCTATTGATGACCTTTACAAATATAGTCACTGGAATTAATGGTGCACAACATTGTTGTCTTTGTTATCAGGTGCCACTGATTCCACGTGTTCAACGTGTGTGAGACAAAGTCTCATCATCTTTGCCTCCAAGGAGCATCTTACTTGTACTTCCTCTAAGATAGATTTGTTTGTTCTTTTGGCAGTCCATGGAATTGTCAATACTCAATATTCTTCACCAAAACAATTTAAAGACATCAATTCTTCTTCATGCTTTCTTATTCATAGTCCAATTTCTGCATGCAGACAAAGCAGTTGAAAATACTATTGTTTGAGACAGGCAAACCTTAGTCTCTAAACTGACATCCCTGCTCTTTACCACTTTACGGAGGTCCTTGACAGCAGATTTGCCCAAGGTAACACATCTTTTTTATTTCTGGACTGCTGCTGTCACAAACAGGCCTTCTGGAACCTCACATTCAGATACGGTTCTTAGGTTGCCAACTCAAAGGCACTACTAACTTCTCTGGCATTCAGATCCACCAGTGGATCCTTGAGAGAAAGATGGAAAAATCTCTTCCCATGGGATGCACAGCCTCAGAAATGCACTCAAGAGTCAGCTGTGGCAATGACTTTGAACTACCATGAGTATTGATGGTGAATCCCAGAAAAATGAAGTCACTAACAATTCAGTCTTTTCTCCGTCCAGCATGATGCCTATTGGTCCAGTGGTAAGGATTCTTGTTTTGCTGAGGTTGAGATGTGATCCATATTGAAGGCTGTAGTCTTTGATCTTCTTCAGTACGTGCTTTAAGTCTTCTTTTATTGCAACAATGATGTGCCATCTGTGTAATGTAAGTTGTTGATGAGTCTTCCTCGAATACTGATGCCACATTCTTTTTCATATAGACCAGCTTCTTGAATTATTTGCTCAGCATACAGATTCACCAGGTATGGAGAAAGAATACAACCCTGATGCTCTCTTGTTCTGATTTTAAACCATATAGTGTCCCATTCTTCTGTTTGAACAATTGTGTTTTAATCTATGTACAGGTTTCCCATGAGCACTTTCATGTTCTAGAGTTCTTATTCTTCACAATGTTATTCATAACTTGTTACTGTCTACACAGTCAAATATCTCCCTGTGGTAAATAAAACACAAGCAAACATCTTTCTGGTATTCTCTGCTTTCAGCCAGGATTCATCTGACAATTCAATCTGGGATCTATCTGGAATACCAGCCTCAGTGTTTCACGACACAGTGTAGCCCTGATTATGCTCACTAGTTAATGTCAAATAAATTTGGAAGACAGTTGACTGGAAGAGATCCATATTTGTTTCCTTTTCCATAAAAAATGATCCAAGAGAATGTGGAATCTATGGAAATTATCTAGATTATCATTACTATCACAAGCAAGTAAAACCTTGGTAAAGATTACTCAAAATAGTTGAAAAAGTACATCAACAAGGAATTGACAGAAATTGAAGTGGGATTCAAAGAGACCATGGCAGGAGGGTTTACAATGGCGCCTAATTGTGTAATTGCATATAGTAAAATAATCTCAATTGTAGCTAAGAATAATTACTAGCATAAACAAGTATATTATAGCTTAAACTTTACACTTTCAAACTACATTTTCGAATTTAAGAGATTTTTGTCCTTGCCTATTAAACTGTGATTTTCTATGAATCTGGATTTTTATCTTCAGTGATATAAAACAATTGCACTTACTCTGATTGGATAAACTGAATGACTGACAGATCTAATAAACTGATTTCTCATTGAACTGAAATCATCAGATCATGCAACTATTTATTACTTATTCGCCCTCTATAATTTCTCAGAAGGGCTCAGAATTATTGGAATTGTTAAATCTTTGCATAGCTGTATGATGCCCTACCCATTTCCCTCCCCCCATGATGGTAGGCATGATTCACAGCTGTTACAGCTTCCAGTAAACCAGAATATGACACACTGTGATAGCTATCTTGTTTATATTTGTAACCTGAATTTTATCTCCGAAATGGAATCTTTGCCTAAGGAATTCCCAAAAGGGAAATGAAGGGACTACAATAAAATATATTTTTGCTAGAAGTTCATCATGTTAAGTAGCATTTTTCAGATTTTCGTTCTTCACTGTGGAAGTCTGACAGTTTGTTAGGATTCCACCATAGTTTACAGGGGGATACCTACATACACCTTTGCAGGCTCCTAAGTTAAGAACAGCCTGTTCATTGTTGTTGTTGTTGTTAGGTGCCGTCAAGTTGAGTATGACTCGTAGCGACCCTATGAGCAAAAGATCTGAACCCTGTTCTATCCTGCACCATCCTCACACTTCCTCACACACACGAGCCCACTTAAATGGTCACTGTGTCAATCCACCTGGTCGAGGGTCTTCCTCTCCTTTGTGTGTTGATTAGATCTGTCTAATGCACCCCATCATTTGTCACTGTCATTCTGATGCTGTCCACTGAGGCTGGGGACAGCTGTGTTGGTGTTCCTGTCATCGGATACACAGAGGTCGGTCAAAAAAGGCTGGAGCAGGGGCAGTGGGAGGGCGAGTAGCCCCCAACAACAGTCCTCCATCTTGGACACTACACGGTCCAGTTTGTGTTTTTATGGAAGCAAGTGGACACTTCTTTATCCTGGCTGGATTCTGACTGCTGACCACTTGGTTAGTAGTCAATGCTTAAGCACTGTGCCAGCAGAGCTTCTTTCATGAAGATTATGGCCAAGGAACCCTATGGAGCTCAATGCTACTCTATAACACATGGAGTCACTCGAGGACAATGATTTATATGTTGTTGTTGTTGATTGCAGTTGAGTCAAGCAGGACTCCTCGTGACCCTATGAACAAAATACCTGAAGTCTTTCTATAAGTATCGTCGTTTCTCCAAGTTCATAGAGTTTCCAGAGGCATGTTGTTTAGGAAGTGGATGTCACTCCTGCTTTCAAACATGTCTTAATCTGGGAGCGCTATCAAACACTGTCCACCACGTGTAACTATTATGGCACTCGGCACCCCAATGACACAGAGTTCAACATCACAACCAATACTGTTACCTCAGTACAGCAAATTGACAGACTAGTGCTGCACCACTGAGAAGAATGTTCCTCTAAATTATAATTACACTAGGCCTGAAGGCCACCTGAGGGCTCAATCCACTTTTAAATACAAAGGCCCTTCAGGAGGTGGTGTTGACACTAAACAAGAGACTTAAATAAAAAACAATCAAACATTCCACAGGACCCTCAGCCAAGACAGGAGAGGCCACCTTTCAGAGAAGGACTGTTTCCCCCCGAGTCTGCCTTTCATCTGTTGTTGTTGTTGTTGTTAAGTGCAGTAGAGTATGGCTCATATCACCCTATGAACAATGTATATAGTCAAGTTAAAAATAAAACACACCCAACTGGTTAATGGCTGCCAGGGCCAGGGGCTGGGGAGGGGTCAGGAATGGAGAGTGGCTACTTAGTGGTTTTCCTCTGGAATGACCACAATGTTTTGGAATTAGGGTTATGTTTGCATAGCTTTGCAAATGTGCTCGTGAGCCCTACACTTGAAAATGCTTGGTTTTGTGTTATGTGAACTTTACCTCAATTTTTGAAATAAAAGTATTTCTTTATTTAAGCAAAACAAATGGTTGACCTAAAGAAACACACTGTGTGGAACTCTAAAGAGAACCAGAATGGACTACAAATCAGGACCGAGGCTCTGTGGGAGAGAAAGCCACCGTCACTGACATCATTCTACGTTCTTCGAGGGTGCAACATGAATGTTTGCTTCACTTAGAAAAGATAAATAAATAAGTAAAACCAAACCAACAATGTATTCCATATGTTGTATTCCATCCATTTCTCGGTAGTGAATAAAACAATTTTTTTTAAACTCAGAAGAGAAAGGTACATGAGACAAGCAAGTGTGGCATGGACACTGTGTTCGACAAACGGCTCCCAGGGACAGGTGCCTCTGTCCTGTGCCCATCCTCTACGAGGCAGCCCTGAAAAATGGCTCCCAGGCCATCCTCACCTGGGTGGGTGTGCTGGTCACATCCCCAGACAGGCAGTGTCCTCCCAGCCACCTTCCAGCAAGCTGCGGAACCATTCCTGAGCCAGCCTGGGGTGGAGGAGGGACCTGGATCGACAGGATTCCAGCTCTATAATTGTAGCAGGAGACTGAAGGAGCCGCATTGTGCCTGGCTGGAAGCTGCACGGAGCCTGAGGAGGAGACGAAACAAGGGATTGTGCAAACATTCCTCCACCCTTCCCTGTGAGTTCTCCGGGAGACACCTTGGCAGCCGCAGCCACTGTTCCGTCCTCTGTTGAATGACTATGTGGACTCAGGAATCTCACAGTTGTCTTTTGTTCTTTTGAAATAATATTAATATTCCTGAGTAAAAAAAAATGCCGTGCTCGGAGTCATATCTTCAAGTGACAGAAAAGAAGTCAAATTGGATTAAGATAGGTGGTGGGGGGGGTGAGAAGAGAAGAGGAAGGCGGAAAGGCAGGAAGTCAGGAAGGCAGAAAGACAGAAAGGCAGGAAGGAAGGAAGGAAGGGAGGGAAACATCTTGGCTTACAGAACTGAAAAGTCCATGAGTCTTAGCTTCAGCTATGGCTAGACCCAGGGGCTCAATGATACGAAAAGAATGCTCATTTCCCGTCTCTCATCCACGCTTTCCTCTGCACTGGTCTGATATTTCCTATTTGCAAATCATCAAGACGGATATTAGAAACCTCAGGTATGTGTCCTATTTCTCAACACCCTCAAAACAAAGGAAGCTTTTCTCTCACAACTACTTCAAAACACAAAATTATCTGATGGGCTTGTATTGGACAAACTTGGGTCACAGACCTTTTCATGAATGAAGTACTGTGGCCAAAGAGATGAGACACTGCACAGCCAGGCTAGAATCATGTGCTCATTCCCAAACTGTAAGAGTCATCTCCCTCCCAAAGCCAGTCATCAGGACTGAGGAAGACTCATCAGAAACCTAATTACGCAGAAAGCACAACCTTCCTTGCACAAAGTGAACAAGACTTAGGGCATTTACTGAAGATCTACGACAAAAGCTTTCAATATGGGTTGCATCTCAACATCAAGAAAAAAAAAATCTCTCCATTGGGCCAGTATAGATCGATAGAAGATTGAAGTTGTCAAGGATTTCCTTTTTACACAAATTTCCTTTTCCACAATTAACACCCAGCAGTCAAGAAAGCAAAAAACTATCGCATTGGGCAAATCTGCTGTCAAGGACTCTTGAAAATGTTAAAGAGCCAGGTTGTCAGTTTGAAGACTCAAAGTGCACCCGACCCAAGACCATGGTTTTTTCAATTGCTTTGTTTGCAAAAGTTTGACAGTGAATAAGAAAGACAGGAAAAAAAAAATAATCTCTTGGAGTTGTAGTGTTGGCGAAGAGTATTGAATATGCCACAGACGACAAAGAGAACACATGAGCGTTGGAGAAAGGGTAACGAGAGTGCTCCTTAGGGACAAGAATGGCGAGACTTTGTCTCACATACTCTCCAAGGACTGGTCTCTCCTTGCAACAGGCCCACTGTATGGAGCTAGAGCTTTAGAATCCTTGCCTCCATGGAGCAGCCTGGTTTCACCCTCTCTAGGACAAATCTGTTCCCCTAGCAGTTCACGGTATATTCTATACACACACAGAGATGCATATACACATCCCACAATCCCCTAAATCTAGGGTACTCGTGGAAAGGAACTCTGCTGCACACCTGAAGGTACATGGTTCAAATCCACTAGCTGGTTCATGGGGAAAAAGCTGGACAATCTCCTCCCATGCCACTTACTGCCCCTGAAGACTCACTAGAGAGGATCAGGTATGAATCGGTTCCAACTTGATGAGACCTAACAAAATAACTCCCAGTGAAATGTGTGCTCACGTTCTGTTGTTGTTGTTGATTGCCTTTGAGTTGAGCAGGACTCATAGTGATTCATGAACAAAAGGCCTGAAGCCCCTCTCCAGCTATTGACATTTATCGAAGTTCCTAGAGTTTCTGGAGGCATGTCAGTAAGGAAGTGGATGCCACTCCTGCTTCCAAAGTAGACAAGGGTTATTATTTGCATTCTGAATGCCTGTGCTATTTCTGCCACTGTCTCCTCTCCCGCACCTCCGAGTTCTATTCTTAGCCAATGTATCTCCGGGGCTGCCACTGTCTCAGTCTTCGTCTCTGTCAGTGGAGACTCACATGTTGCCATGATGCTGAATCGGTTTCAGTGGGCCTTCCAGAATAAGAAGAACTAGGAAGAAAAGCCTGGTGATCTATTTCTGAAGACCACCCAGTGGAAACCACGTGGATCCCAAAGGTTGTCTGTGAAGTCCCCAGGAGTTAGAGAAGCTAACAGCAACATTGTGGGTCATGTTGTCTTTGACATGAGTGTATGGATAAAGCTGTGGAGGGTGGGACACCAACAGGGAGTGTCAGAGAAGTGGCCTGAGATGACAAGCAACACAGCAGGAAATTGGGGTTAGGGGGTGAAGCCCAGATCTCCAATTCAATGTCTGGGCCCATCCATGCCCAAGGTTAACTGTGTGTACACCTTTCATTTAAGGGAGTCAAAATACTTCTCCACCTAAACTGGTGTGGGCTGGTCACCTGTCATAGGCGATGAAGCATTAATATAGAAGAAAACAGGAAGATACGGGACCAAGTCCCCAGTGGATGTGAAGAAGGCATCTGGATGACTGTTAGGAAGTGGACAAGAGTGAAAGATGGTGGAATGTCAAATGCAAGAGGTGGGGTGTGAAAGATGGTGGAACGTCAAATGCAAGAGGTGGGGTGTTTTTTTTTCATATAGTCATATTTATTTAATTTTTTTCCAGTTATATTTGTTGTAGTGTATGGTGAAGTACAGTAGAGCAATGTTAATTTTGAGATCCAAAAACTGCCTGGACAATTATGGTAGAATATATAAGTAATAAAACATTTGTAATAACAAATGCTGGTGACGTTGTGGAGAAACTGGAACCCTTATCCGCTGTTGATGGGAATGTAAAATGGTGCAACCACTCTGTAAGGCAGTATGACACTTTCTCAAAAAGTTGCAAATAGACCATTTGACCCAATAATTCCACTACTGGGAATATACTCTAAAGAAACCAGAATTTCCCCCAAAACAGATATTATGCACACCCTTGTTTATTGTTGTGCTGTTCACACTAGCAAAGAGATGGAAACAAACTAAGTGCCCATCAACAAATGAATGGATAGAGAAGCTGTAGTATAGTCACACAATGGAATATTATGCAGCACTGAAAAACAAGGAACTCGTGAAATATTAAACAAAATTGGTGACTCTGGAGGACATTACGATGAGTGAAATATCAGTCACAAAAGGACAAATAGTGCCTAATGCCACTGCTATAAAACAGAACTGCCATGGGGGTTGGGGAAAACTAAGAAAAGAAGGAATAAATAATGAGCACTGCATTGAAACAGATGAGGCAAAGAACTGTCTAAAAGAATATATTATTAGGTATTATTTGCATGACAACAGTCCAGAATAAGAAGTGCATAGCAAAATGGACTGGGGGGCAAGGGGAGGGAGGAAATTGTGCAACAACGAAAGAATCTTTTTAAAGAGAAAAGCGAACTGGGAGGTTGCATAGGGAGGAAAATGTGCAACAATGAATGAATGGAAATCAAAGTTTTCTGTAAACTTTCATTAAAATATCAATTAAAATAAAGTAAAAAATTAAAACCTTTTTAATTTTTAAAAATTTACTCATTACTACACATTTCCTCCCCTTCCCTCCTCCTCCCCTACTCCCCACAAAGCACCCCTTGTTCCAAACTGTTCCCATACATATAATGTGAAATCATATATTCCTTTCAGACCGTTCCTCCCTCATCTGTTCCAGTTCTGTGTTCATTGTCTATCCATCCCTTCCTCATTCTCTCTCCAACTCCACCCCATGTCTGCCCTGTTTTAGAAGAGCGGTGCTAAGCAGTATTTATCCTTTTGAGACTGAGATATTTCACTTAACATAATGTCCTCCAGGCTCCTCCATGTTTGAAGGGACAAACCTATAAACAATGGAAAGAACCTCCCCATGGAAGACACGAATCCCCTCACTGAACTCCAACTATCTCTCTGTTTCTTGTCATTAGTGCCAGTTATCTTCCAGTTGACTGCTTCTACTTGACCCACAAGCACAGCTCAGAACCAATTACTGTGGCCAGCAGGAGGGAGTAGTCTAATTGACCTTGTCTGTGTCACATCTCCCTCCCTGATAAGGGTGGGTCCCCTCAAATCACACGGCTTCCCCAAGGAGTGACTGACGCCTGAGCCAATAAGCATAGATCCTCATCCTGAGCTAATTGAACTTGAGCTGTGACTGTCCCCCTCACATCTGGAGACCTCACAATTCCTTGCCTTGCTCAACGCGGTAACTTCCATCTATATTTCTGTCTGGCCACCAAGATTATACCTCAGGTATGAGCATACCTCCCATCTCTCCACCTCACCTTCTCTTGTACTCCTTCCGTCTCTGCTTTGGACCCAATCCCAATCTCCAGACTCTTCCACTTGTGATCCATCACCTCTTTCCTTTTCTGCTTTTCATCCAAGACCCCAAACACATTCTCATCACCTCCTTCCTTTCCACTCTCAACCCTGCCCACACAGATGGGAGTTTCTTTTTCCTGCTAAGGGGTTTTCCAGTTGAGCTGGGGACCAGCATGTAATTGTGCCCCTAGCTACACATCAGTGCTTCCCAGACTTGATGTGCATAGTTTCACAGAATGATCGTATTACAAATGCAGATTCTGACATGTTGGGTCTGGAATGAGGTGTGAGGCTCTAACCAGCTCCCAAGGGAGGCTGGAGTCCTGGTTCTCAGTGCCTGCTTTCAGTAGCCAGGGTTTGGCCATGCTTGACCTCAATCCTCCCCACATTTTTCTCCAGGTAAGATGAGCCTGCGACACTTGTTGAAGGTGAAGATTACCAGGCTACTTCTCCAGAGTTTCTGATTCAATATGCAGATTCAGGATCAGAAGCCCAGATAATGAATGTAATTGATTCCAAGGAACTCCTACCTCCTGAGGGGATTGGGAAACCAACTGTCTCGTTTGGTTCAGTCAGCTCAATTGTGGCTTCTGGGCCTTCCCCAAGGTCCACACACTTCTTCTCGGACCACCCTCCCCTCACTCTCAGCAGGTAAACTGGCCCCTTCCTCACACAGAAAGCACTTCCTCCTCCTACTCATGCCCAACTTTCTGATCTTGCGGTTTTGTCTTGTTTACCTTTATTTTACAATGCTATAATTTTGTTAAAAAATCATTCTGTATTTTCTTTAATTTTGTCCTCTTTATTCACATCTCCTAGAGATCCTTTCACACACTGCTCTGTTTTGCAGCCATCTCTTTTCTTAATCTTTAATTTTGAATATTTATTATTATCCTGTTACTTTTAAGATCCTCAAGCTATAATGCTATAGATATTAAAAAGTTTTATTTGTAGTGTTTCTTTTTAAATTTTTTTGTTTTATATTGGTTTATTTACAAAGTCCATAAAGCTCATATGCATTGTTTTTCACACCAGATCTTTTCTCTTTCCTTTACCCACCCCTCCCTCCACCCATCAAACTGTGTGACCCTATGATTAAGCTCCCTTCAGGCACAGAGATTTGTACACCAATGTTCATAGCAGCATTATTCACCATCGCAAGAACATGGAAACAGCCCAAATGTCCAACCACAATGGAATGGGTTGAGAAATTATAGTACATTCACACAATGGAATACTATGCAGCACGCAGGAGCAATGATTTTGTAAATTACTCCCTAACATGGGAGAGACTGGAGAGCATCATGCTAAGTGAACTAACTCAGTCTCATAAAGAGAAACACTTCATGTGTTTGCTTGTAGCCAGTCTCTTTTCTCTTTCCCCAGCAATGCTAAGGCAGATACCCTTTTCTCAGGGAAGAGAAATCCACAGTTTATTGCCTTTGTCAATAACAAAAAATGTTGGAAAGATGGGTGGCAAAGCTGTTGCCATTGGCATCCTTCACATGAACCACTTCAAAAGAGCCAGGATGGGAGAGGTCACACCAATTCTTCCCAGGTTGGCACTTCCAGTCACCATGCACAAGTTATCAGTGTCAAACTTGAGGAAACCAGTAATCTCTCCAGTCTCCAAATCAATCTGAATGGTGTCATTCACTTTGATGAGAGGCTCAGGGCAGCAGATGGTTCCAGCATCATGGGTCACCAGATGAGGGATTCCTTTTCTGCCCACAAACATCTCTCTTACTTTGTACAACTACTTTGCCTCCCCGGCTGTAATGCGGTGAACAGCAAATCGACATGTGGTATCACAGACCAGACAGAAATTCTCTCCAATCTTGTCAATGTTGATCACATGCATATAACCAGCAGGGTAGGTTCTATCTCTCTGGACCTTGCTATCAATCTTAATGAACCGCTATGTGTAGACCTTTTTAGCCTCATCTACTGTCAGGGTATACTTAAGTCTGTTCTTTAAGAACATGATCAGTGGCAGACATTTTCACAGTCTGATGTATTGGGAGCAAATTCACCAGTCAGTTTGTCCAGCATCCAATGCTTTGGAGCTGTTAAACACTTCAGATGCTTCTTGGGACCACGAGCCATGGCTTCGCTGGGCACAGAAAGAGCAGAATGCTATCATTTTTTTAAAGTTGTATTTCTATCAGTAAACTTATTTTAAAATTTGGTTAAAAGCCTTTGTGATTAATTTTAGATTGGTTGTTGTTGTGCATCATGGGGTCAGAACTGACCCATAGCTGACCTTCCAGTGGGTTTTCAGAGGCAGTTAATCGCACAGGAGGAGATTGCCCATCCTTCTCCCACAGAGCAGCTGGTTGCCGTGAACAGTGTGCCTTTGGGATTGCAGCACAGCTTCTTGCCATCAGGCCACGGGCACAAGAAGAGTAGAGTTCTTTCCTGTATGGACGGAACATCAGAACTGTGGTAAAACAAATGCAAAACCAGAACACAAACTAAACCAAATCTGTGGCCTCTGGGTTGGTTCTGACGCCACTGCCACAGTCAGTGAACATGCTCGAAAGGTGTTTTTGGCCAGTCTTCAGGGACCCTAATCACCCAGGCTTTCTCCCGCGTTGCTGCAGGCTAAGCACAAACCACCCATCCCTAGGGTAGTAGCCAAGAGCAAACCTTGTGCAAACTTAGAAACTCACATAGGTTAATGTGCTATCATATTCTGTTAACCAGACCACAGACTGTCTCCAGATAAATCCTTTTTGAATGCGTTTATCTTACATATACTTGTATTTTCTTTTTTATAAAATACATTCACAGCGTTTTGCAATCTGCTTTTCCCTGCTGTTGCTATGTGCCATCGAGTAGCTTGCGACTCATAGCGACCCTATGTACAACATCCCTAAACTCTGCTCTGTCCTGTGCCAATCGCACTGTCTCTGATACACTCATCCCCATTACCCCAGTCACTGAATCAATCCACCTCACAGGGGGCCTTCCCCTTCTGCGCTGTCCCTCCACCCTACCAAGCATGATGTCCCTCTCCAAGGAGCTTTCTCTCCTTGCAACATGTCCAAAATATGTTAGACGGAGCCTGAGAATCCTTGCCTCCAAAAAGCAGGCTGGTTTGACCCTTTCCAGGATGAATCTGTTTGTTTTCCTAGCAGGAATGGTACCCTCATTACTCTTCTCCAGCACCACAGCTCAAAGGCCTCAATTCTCCTTCTATCCTCCTTGGTCATTGACCAACTCTCTGATGCATAACAAGTGATTGCAAAGACCATGTCCTGTATCAGATGAACCTTAGTCTTTGGGGAGGTCCCTAACAGCAGAATTTCCCATGGCAATACATCTTCTAATTTCCTGGCTACTGGTGCCAAGAGTGTTGACTGTGAACCCAAGCAAACTGAAGCTGTGAACAAGCTGCCAATTGTTCCAGTGCTGAGAATCTTTGTCTTCTTGACATTGAGCCTCAATCCATATTGGAGGCTGCAGTCCTTGACCCTCCACAGCAAATGCTTCAGGTACTTCTCAGTTTCAGCAAGCAAGGTTGTATCATCTGCATAACACAGATTGTTGCTAGATCTTCCACCAATCTTGACCCCACATTTCTCCTCATAGAGCCCAGCCTCCCGGATAATCTGTTCTGCATATAGGTTGAAAAGGTATGGAGACAGGACACATCCCTGGCGTACACCCTTCCCAATTTTGAACCATGCAATGTTTCCTTGCTCTGTTCTGACGACTGCCTCTTGGTCCCAGTAGAGGTTTCTCATTAGCACGATCAAGTGTTCTGGGATTCCCATTCTTCTCAGAGTCAGCCACAGTTTGTTATGATCCACACAGTCAAACGCCTTAGCATAATCAAAGAAACACAGATAGACATTCCTCTGGTACTCCCTGCTTTCAGCCAAGATCCATCTAACATTAGCTACAATATCCCTAGTACCATGACCCCTTCTAAACCCAGCCTGGACTTCTGGCAGTTCTCTGCTGATGTGTTGTTCCAGTCATTTTTGGAAAATCTTCAGTAGAATCTTGCTTGCATGTGAAATTAATGAGATTGTTCTATAGTTTCCACACTCTGTTGGGTCACCCTTCTTTGGGATGGGAAAAAATATAGATCTCTTCCAGTCAGTTGGCCAAGTGGTTTTTCTTCAGCTTTTCCCTACCAAACACAATATTGTAATTGGCTTTCCGTATTAACAAACAATCACAGCACCAAATCATCATTTCAATTTTACTAAAATTTCCATTTTAACTTTTTGACAAGTCATGGTTCAAGATTCAAAAGGTAGAGAAAGGTATTCAACAACAACAAAAAAATCTCTTCTTCATCCCCATGTCCTGCTTAACCCACCTTTCTTCTTTCAGATTATCATGTAAACCAAGAACTGTTAGTGACTGAGAGCATATTATTGGATGAATCAATAAAGCATTGTTTTACTCAGCCTGGACACATAGGTTGTTTCTACTAGTTAGCATCATAAATAACACTTAGATTTCTACGTCTCTCCACCCTGGAGAAGGTGAAGTTGGAATGCTCCTTGGAGTCAAGGATTCTGAAGCTTGGTCTGACATACTTTGGGCATGTTGCAAGGAGGGACTGGTCTTTGGAGAGAGACATCATGTTTGGCAAAGTGGAGGGGTGGTGCAGGAGAAGAAGACCTTCGATGACATGGATCGATTCTGTGACTGGAGTGGTGGGAATAAGAGCATTTGAGATGGCTAGGTTGGCACAGGATAGGACGGCGTTTAGAGCTCTTGTACATAGGGTCGCTATGAGTCGCAAGCAACTCGATGGCACGTAACAACAACAACCAGCCCACTCCCTGTCATGTTTGCTACCAACAAGATAGATTGACACCATGACTGTACGAATGGGCTTGAGCACATTGACAAAGCAGAGTTCAGATCAGTTGTTCATAGGGTCACAGAGTTGTTGTTGTTGTTGCTGTTATGCGCCATCAAGTTGACTACAACTCATAGCAGCCCTATGAGAAATTGCTCTGAGTCCTGCCCTGTCTTGAGCCAATCTCATTGTCTCTGACACGTCCACCCCTATTGCCATAGTCACTGTATCACTCCATCTCATCCGGGGTCTTCTTTGCCTGTGTTGACCCTTCCAAGCATGATCTCCTTCTCTAATGACTGGTCCCTCCTGAAAACATGCTCAAAGTGTGTGAGATAGAGTTTCAAAATCCTTGCCTCCTAGGAGCAACCTGATTTCGCCCTCTCCAGGACAGATCTGTTTGTTCTCTTGGCTGTCCATGGTATGTTCAATTCTCTTCTCCAGCATCACAACTCAAAGACAGCAATTATTTTTCTATCATCTTTTGTTATTGTCCAGCTCTCAGATGCATAGCAAGCAATTGAGAAGACCATGGCAGGCCTTAATGCCTTAGTCTTAGGCACCTTAGTCTCTAGACTGACATCATTGCTGTTCAGCACTCTGGAGAAGTTTCTGACAGCAGACTTTCCCAATGCAATTAGTTTTTGCAATTAATCTTTTGATTTCCTGAGTGCTGATGATGAGAGTGTTGAAATCATTAATGATTTCAATCTCTTCTCTAACTATCATTATGCTTCCAATTGGCTCAGTGGTGAGAATCTTTGTTGTCTTTATGTTGAAGATGTGATCTAGATTGAAGATGCCAGCCCTTGACCTTCTGCAGCAAATGCTTCAAGTCCTACTCAGTTTCAGCAAGCAATGTTGTTTCATTTGCATAACCAAAGTTGTTGATGATCTTCCTCCAATCCTGATGTCAAGTTCCTTTTCATAAAGTCCAGATTCCTGAATTTTTTCCCCCCACATATAGATGGAAAAGTGTATGGAGAAGTGACATCCCTGACACACTCCTTTCTTGATTTTGAACCATACTGTGTTTCTTTACTCTGTTCGTATGACTGCTTCCTGGTCTAAGTGTCTCATGAACACAATTAAGTGTTCTGGGATTCCCATTCTTCTCAATGTTAGCCACAATTTGCTGTGATCCACACAGTCAAATGCCTTTGCATAGTCAACAAAATACAAATAGACATTCTTCTGGTACTCTTTGCTTTTAACCAACATCCATCTGACATTGGCAATGATGTTCCTAGTGCCATGGCCTCTTCTAAACTCAGCTTGTATTTCTGGAAGTTCTCCATCAATGTTCTGTTTTTGGATACTCTTCAGCAAGATTTTGCTTGTGTGTGATATTAGTGATATTGTTTGATAATTCCCGTACTGTATTGGATCACATTTTTTTGGGGAAAGAAAATAAATATGGACTTCTTCCAGTCAGTTGGCCAGGTAGCTGTCAAGATTTCTTTACACAACCTGGTGAGCATATCCAGGGCAGTATGTGTTTGTTGAAATATGTCAATTAGTATTCCATCAGTTCCTGGGCCTTGTTTTTTTCCAATTCCTTCAGAGTAGCTTGAACGTCCTCCTTCATCATAATTATCTCTTGATCATAGACAACTCGGTGACACCTAATAAAAACAACTAACACTTTTGCTCAACAGTCAAATTACTTTCTTAGGAAACATTTCGAGTGAAATTTGTTTATTGTCATCAAGGCTGTGCCCATGTCCTGGGGAACCTATGTGTTAACGAGGAGAATTACATCATAAAATTTTCTTGCCTGTGATCTTTACAAATTGGTTCACCAGGTTTTTCTTCTGTGGTACAGGTACCCCTGGGACAGTATAAACCACCAACGTTTAGATTAGCAGCTGATCACAAACTCCTTACACCACCTGGGCTCCTCAGAGAGTTCATAGTCTAGGGGGAACTTTCCATTTTCAACTTCTCTTCTATAAAGATTACATATCATTTCCCCGAACCCATCATGATATCAATCAGATGACACCACTAGTAGGAGTGTTTCAATTTGCATTTCTTTTGCTGGCAAAGAAGTTGAGTCACAATTATTTGGTCCCTATGCACACACAAAGTTCTCAGAAGATGAGCTCAGACTGCTGATTTCATTACTTCTTTCCCCATGACGCTTCACCTGCTTACACGAAGTCTGTTTCCTTCATGTCAACAAGGGGGGAAGTCAGTTTCCCCCACACCCCCGGAGGCTCTGGCACAGCTGACAGGATGCTTCACAGAACCCTTGGAGTCAGTCCCTGACATCCTTTAAGTGCACCTTGGAGGTCAAAACCAACCTTCATACCCGTATCAAGACATTCTATGCCCTTTTCACTCTCGTTCTCTCATGAATATAAAGTGGAGATGTTCAGAGACAGTATGACATGTTAAGGAGCTCTGATGGTCTAACAGGTAAAGAGTTACACTGTCAACTGAAAGCTAGGCTGTTTAAAAGTACTAGCAGCTCTGAGGGAGGAAGATAGAGAATCTCCTTTTGTACCATTTACACTTCCGAAAACCCGCTGGAGTGTCAGCTGAAGAGCCCCTCATAAAGGCAAAGTTGATGAAATTTGGTTTCATGCACTTTGGACCTATCTATTCTCAGGTAGGGCCAGTCCTAGGAAAAAGACACCATGCTGGGAAAGGTGGAAGGTCAGAGAGAGAGAGGAAGATTTAAAAAAAAAAAGAATTAACACTGTGGTTCTAACAAAGGGCTCCAGCATTTAAGAGATCGTGAAGGCGGTGAGGGATAGGACAAGGTCCCGATACTTTGCTCAGAGGGTCGCTATGAGTGGTAGTGGACTCCATGGCACATAACAATAACACCATGTTGTTGTTGTTATGTGCCGTGGAGTCGCTTGTGACTCATAGCGACCCTATGTACAACAGCCCTAAACTCTGCTCTGTCCTGTGCCAATCGCACTGTCTCTGACACTCCCATCCCAATTATCCCAGTCACTGAATCAATCCACCTCATAAAGGGCCTTCCCCTCCTGCGCTGTCCCTCTACCCTCCCCAGCATGACATCTTTCTCCAAGCATGATACACAAACAATAGTAGACCTTGTTCTGTGCACTTCTTTTCCCCCCACTTCCAAGGCCTTAGACATTGGTCCACTTCAGCACTTACTAATCTCTCTGATTTGTTTTAACAGCCCCTTGTTTCCCACTGAGAGGAGAGGCCCTGATTTGTTTGGCAAGCTGCACCCCTGACCTTTGCAATGACAAACCTTGCTGTAGTCGTGATCTCTCTGCACGCGCTTCTCACGGTGCCTGTCCATCATCTTCCTAGAAGAAGGGTCATCGAGCCACAGGCTTATCTCCAAAAAGTGGCCCATCACACACTCCCTGACCGGGTTCCATCTCTCCATCTTTGCCAATCTGAGAGAATGAAAACGGAAAACCTTTTCGCTGTTTTATTTTGCCTTTTGCGTATATGAGTCGGACGGAGCATGTTTTTGTTGCTGTTACATACCGTGAAGCTGGAACTGACTCCCAGCCGAGCCTCTGGTGAGTTTTCAGAAGCAGGCAGCCGCACAGGAGGAAATTGCCCACCTTTCTCTCACAGAGCAGTTGGCAGATTCAAACTGCCCGCCTTTGGGTTGACAGTGCAGTTCCTTCTCAACAAGGCACCAGAGCTCCCTAGGCTGAGCACATGCTCATTGCTTCTCCAGCGAATTCAAGCTCTTCTTTTTCATGCCCGGCACTCTCTTGCTCTCTGCTGGGTTTGCTCTTACTTCTCTGATACTTTTCTTTCCCCCTCCTCTCTCTTTCCTGTTGACCCTCTTCCTCCATCTCTCCTTTCAGATGCCAATTCCCAAGCCTTGTCTCCTCCTTTCTTAGGCTCTGAAGTTGCTTTATGCACCGTCTAGTCCCTTCCCACTTCTGCCATTGCCCCTTTTTACATGCGATTCCCATTTTTTATCACTCTTTTGGAGCTCCAGGTCTGCATTTTCAATTGTCTTTGGAGCATTTCTTCCTCAATGCCTTTCAGGAATTTCTCAAGTCCTTCCGTTCAATTCTGGGCTTCCTTTCTTTTCTAAGTTTTTCATCTTCTCAAAAAGCCAGGTTGCAACACCTATATCCACTCAGCTGATCAAGCAAAAAACCCTGGAGAGCGTCCTGTGCCTAACCTGAATCTAAATGGTCATCAAGACCTACATGTTGAGTTCTTGTCACTGTTTCCAGTCAGTTTTGATTCATACCCACCCAATTCCACACCTTCTCACACTCCCTTCTGTGCATAAGCCTGTTGTTGCAGTAACCGTGATACTCCACAGTGAATGTATGTGTCTGTTTTTCTTCATTTGAACATTGTCACATAAACAAATAAGTCCCTTCACTGGCTGAAATGGCTACTCAATTCATGCTTTTAATACAGACTCTTAAGGAAAGCAAAAGACATCTTGCATTGGGAATGTAGACAACCAGGGATTGCTTCAACGTGCTGAAGAGCAAGGATGATAGTTCAAAGACTAAGGTGCATCTGATCCAAGCCATGGTCGTTACAGTTACTTGTCATCCTTCATTTCATACACTCTGGGCGTGTTATCAGGAGCTTGTCTTTGGAAAAAGACTTCATACTGGAGAAAGAAGACCCTCAAGGAGATGGGCTGACACTATGACTGGAATGATGGGTTTAAAGAGATGGTGAGGATGGTTTAGGATTGGGCAGTGATTGCAACACTGGACTTGACGTGTCCTTTCAATTGTAAGAATGGAACAAGGTAGGGCAAGGTTCAGATCTAGTGAGCCCACATCATCAAATGACCACATTCTTGCTCTAGGACCTGCAACAATGCCTCACCCACAGGTGCTCCAACATTTGTTTCAGATCACAGGCTGCTGCCCTAAGCCTTGTTCCCTGAAACTGGCTATTCATTTTTTCTATAAAAATTTATTAACTACTAGGGAGCTCTGGTGACCTCGTAGTAAGAAGCTGCACTGCAATCCTGAAGGTGTACGGTTCAAATCCACCAGATGCTCCACTGGAGAAGGAGGGGCAATCTCCTCATGTGCCAGTCAGATCCAACTCGATGGTAGACAACAGAAGAAAAAAAAAAGATGACTTTATTAACTACTCTGTGACAGACACTGGACAGGATGTTAGAATACGAGTGTTATGCTTTACACATGCCGTAGAGTTTGGCTCTGTAAATCGTTTTTAAAGAATCAGTGATGCCTTGGTTTTATAGTCTCCCATCCACAAGGGATGGGGGCTCTGGTGGCCTAGTGGTAAGAAGCTGCAATCCCAAAGGCACACAGTTCAAATCCACGAGCTGCTCTGCAGGAGAAGAATGGACAATCTCCTCCCAGGCAATTTGCTGCCTCTGGAAACCCACTGAAGGGTTAGCTATGAGTTGGTTCCAACTATAACAACAGAGGGATAAAGATGGATGGGCAAAGAGAATCACAGCAAGTTTCCTAAGGACCTCTGGTAGTGCAATGATTAAGTGTTCTGCTTCCAATGAAAGGTAGGCGGTTTGCACCCACCAATCTCTCGTGCAAGAGAAAGGTGTGGTAGTGTGTGTCCATAAAGATTACTGTTGTTGTTTACTGTAGAGTTAGAACAGACTCGTAGCTGACCCTCCAGTGGGTTTTCAGAGGCAGTTAATTGCACAAGAGGAGATAGCCCATCCTTCTCTCGCGGAGCAGCTGGTAGCCTTGAACCACACGCTTTTGGGATTGCAGTGCAGCTTCTTGCCAGTAGGCCACCAGAGCTCCCTTCCATAAAGATCGTAGCCTGGAAACTTCATGGACCAGTTCTACTCCATCTTGCAGGACTCCTATGAGTCGGAATCAACTGGATAGCACACAGCAACAGCACTCTTTGAGAAGCAGAACATAAGACCTTCAAAGAGCAGCGTGTCTATTTGGAGCTTCCAGGAGAACTTCCTGGAGGAAGTGGAGTGTCAAATGAGGCCTGAAGCATGTGAAGAAGAACATTCCCTTTGTACCACAACTGATATATAGGTGTTGTATCTCTAACAGAAAGCTGTAAAGACAATCAGATGCACATCTATCACGACAGAGGACAGCCTTCTCTGAGGCCCTTGAAGGAACAGCAGGATGGAGTTCTAGATGGCAGTCCTATGGCTTGTAGGGTGGCTCAGCTGGATCCTTAGTGCTATACCTCGTGTTTGAAAAGTCTTCTTGTAGCTACAAAATGACTTAGAGCACTTGAGGAGGACTTGAAGCACTTGCTGCAGAAGATCACAGTATACAGTGTCCAATATGGATTACATCTCAACGTCAAGACAACAAAAATTCACACCACTCGACCTATAGGCAATGTCATGTTAGATGGAGATAAGATTGAAACTGCCAATGGCTTAATCTTACTTGGATCCACAATAAGTACACTTGGCATCAGTATTCAGGAGAAAAGGAGACATACTGCACAAGGAATCTGTACTCAGGGTCCTCTTCAAATTATTGAGGAGCAATAATGTTCTTTTGAGGACTAAGGTACACCTTTTTTGAGCCATAGTCCTTTCAATCACTTGTTATCCTGCTAAGAGCTGGACTCTGAATAAGGATGACAGAAGAATTGACGTCTTTGAACTGTGGTGTTGGATAAGAATACTGATTATCCCATGATCTGCCAAAAGAACAAATAGATATGTCTTGGAGAAGGTGCAGCCAGAGTTCTTTTTGGAGGCAAAGATGATGAAGTTTTATCTCACATACTTTGAGTATGTTGTTAGGAGACACGATTCATTGCAAAGAAACACCATGCCTGGGAAGGCAAAGGGAGGGCGAGAGAGGAAGACTCTCAAGCAGGTGGGTTGACTGACTGCAGCACTGGGCTTAAGCGTGTCAGAGATTGTGAGGATGGCACAGGACAGGACAGGGCTCAGACCTATTGTTCATAGGGTCATTATGAGTTGTACTTGACTCAATGGCCTCTAACAACAATATACAGTTTTTAATGCTGTAATATTTCTAAAAGGGAGTTCTGATGGCTTAGTAGTAAGGAATTGCATTGCTAATCCAAAGACTCATGGTACAAATCCACGAGCTGTTCCACAGGAGAAAAAATGGGCCATTTCCTCCTGTGGAATTTACTGCCTATGAACCCTGATCTATACTGAGCCAATTTCATGGTCTCTGACACACCTACCCCCATTATCCCAGTCACTGAGTCAATCCATCTCATCCAGAATCTTCCTCTCCTGCACTGTCCCTCCATCCTTCCAAGTGTGATGTCCCTCTCCAAGGACTGGTCCTTTCTTGCAATATGCCCAAAGTATGTGGGGTAGAGCTTCAAAATCCTCACTTCCAAGGAGCAGCCTGGTTTCACCCCTCCAGAATAGACCTGTTGTTTTCTTAGTAGTCCATGGTATATTCAATGCTCTTCTCCAGCACCACAACTCAAAGATATTGATTCTTCTTCTATCATCCTTAGTCATTGTCCAGGTCTCTGATGCATAGCAAGTAATTGTGAAGACCATGGACTGGATCAGATGCACCTTAATCTCTAGACTGACATCATTGATCTTCAGTACTCTGGAGAGGTCCCTGACAGTAGATTTTCCCAAAGAAATCGGCCTTTAGATTTCATGGCTGCTGGTACCAAGAGTGTTGATTGTGGAGCCAAGTAAGTTGAAGCTGTCAACAATCTCAGTCAGCTCAATGGTGAGAATCTTTGTTGTTTTTGTTTTTTTATGTTGAGCTTCAATACATATTGAAGGCTGCCATTAGGGGTTGCTAAATCATGCTTTTCTCTCCAGGCAAGAGAAAAGCCCGTGAGAGGCAGTGGAAAGGATTAGGAACTTACCATCAATTCCTTGCTAGTTCGGAGTGGAGGCAGGAGTAAGTTATGGGTTCAGTGCGTGGGGACAAGTCTCTTTAAACAAGATGAATAGGAATTAAACAAGGTCACCTCCAAGCATGACTCCCAACAAGGCTGGTTAGGCTACCCAAGAAAGTGTCATTGCCTCTGTAAAATCTGCTTTCTGCGACACACTTGGGGGGAAAGCAGGCCATCTGGCACAGAGGTGAGCCCTCCGCTGACCCGCCCTGCCCAGCAGCTCCCATCCCGTCTCCACAGGCTGCTGACTCGTTACTAGGACAAAGTAAAAGTACAGCAAACATCAACTTTTCCCTCCTCCCTTTGTCTCGCCAAAAAATATTTAAACAGGCTGTTTGGCCCATCTTAACGCCCAGTGCTGAGTAAACAGAGTCCTCCTTCTACAGGCAAGAGCAAATACAGAATAAAGGCTGGACGTATGAAGAGGTCAAGCAGATCAAGAGGACATTGATAGGAGGAATTAGACCAAATGTTCTCAGATAAATCACCTTAATCCTCCAGAGGATGAAGCATAAGGAAGGGAAATGCTAATGTGGGGTTTAAAAAGGAGAAGACGGTTACACACTACATTTTATTAACTAACCCCCTTAGTGTCAGTTAGAGAGCTCTAGTGGCTTAGTGGTAAGGAATCGCACTGCCAACGCTAAGGTATGCTGTTCGAATCTATCAAATGCTCCCCAAGAGAAAGATGGGAAATCTCCTCCCTTGAGATTAACTGTCGCTGAAAACTCACTGGAGAGGCAGCTACGGGTCGGTTCCAACTCGACGGTACTCAACAACATTTCTACCTGGAGAGGAAGGCTGACCGTCCCGTGGACTGCCAAAAAAGCATACACGTCTGTTTTGGACGCAGTGCAGCCAGGGCGCTCGTTAGAGCAAGCGCGGTGAAAGTTCATTTCGCGTGCTTTCAGCGTGATGTCAGGAGGGGCCTGTTCTTGGGGAAAGACATCGCGTTAGGAAAGGCAGAGGGTCAGAGAACGATAGGAAGACCCTCAACAAGCTGGACTGGCATCGTGGCTATAACGATGAGCTGGAGCATGTCCGAGATTGTAAGAATGACGCAGGACGAGGCAAGGTTCAGTTCTTTGTTCTCAGGATGGCTAGGTAGGTTGTTGTTGTTGTTGTTATGTGCCATCGAGTCGCCTGCAACTCATAGCGACCCTATGTACAACAGCTCCAAACTCTGCCCTATCCCATGCCAATCTCAACATCTCTGACACACCTGCCCCCATTACTACCCCAGTCACTAAATCAATCCACCTCATAGGGGGCCTTTCTCTCCTGTGCTGTCCCTTCACCCTGCCAAGCATGACATCCTTCTCCAAGGTCTGGTCCCTCTTTGCAACATGTCCAAATTATGTCAGACGAAGCTTCAGAATCCTTGCCTTCAAGGAGCAGCCTGGTTTAACCCTCTCCAGGACAAACCTGTTTGTTTTCTTAGCAGTCCGTGGTATATTCTACACTCTTCTCCAGCATCACAGCTCAAAGGCATCAATTCTCCTTCTATCATCCCTAGTCATTGTCCAGCTCTCTGATACATAAGTAGGAGTCGTGGTCATAACAACAGGACTGCTCCGCATCTGAACTATTTCTAATTAATTTTCCAACATAAGCCATGCCACAACAAACTTGATGTTCCCTGTCAACATATGCAAAAATGAGTGAGGGTGCCCGCGGCTGTGTCTTCGACAACCCACCTTAAGTTTTCTGGCATGTGCCATGTGGGTAGTTCTCAAACTCCTCTCCCCTTCGGACTGTTTGAGTGTCCCCTTCCCCTACATCCCAGATACTGCAAGCGTGTAGAGTTTTTGCAGCTCAGGGCGCACTAATCTCGCTGCTTTAGCTTTCATATCCCTGGAGAGGAGTGAGCCTTCTCACCTGGAGCTCATACCACCTGGCCATCCTTTTCCAAGAGGTTTCCCATGATCCTCTACTCCCCGTCACCTGCTTAATGGAACACCTGGAGAAGCCTCGGTGGTCAGCCCTTTCCAGGAAGGGTGAGTTCCAGATTAACAGTCTGACCCCACTGACTTCCAGGACTGGGGACTGGCTCCATCTCATCCCTTCCTTGAGGAACTGAAGCAGTCGGAGGCAGCCATGGGCAGCAGCCCTCCAGGCTCTGGACCATAGACTCATCCAAAAAAAGCACCTAAGATTTCTGCTTTCTGGATGGAGGCCCAATGTAGCCAAAAGGAGTGGAGCGCAAACAGACCCCAGCAAACTTCCCACCCTGAGCTTCAGGTGATGAGTGGTGCTATCTGCCCCTGCACTCTGAGCACCAGGTAAGCAGGGAATAGGAAAGATGCCTGGTTTCAGAGCTAGCCTGTACCCACAGACCCTTGAAACTAGTCCAGACCTCAAGCAGGACCAGTCTGCTTTCAGCCTGAATCATACAGCAATAGCTGCCAAGCTGCCCTTCACGTGGCCATCCTGGTTGCTGTCCCACTTCAGGGACACACTGGCCACTACAGCTATGCAGTATGATCTTCAGCCATCAATGTTCAGTTATGTGCAAACCGCTCTGGTCCCGTCTGCCATAGCTTTGTGCCACTGGACAATTGTTTTAAAGCAGCTACCATTCATTGGCTCATCAGAACACAGCACCACTAATCTTTTCCATCGAATTACATGAGTCGTAAACCAGGAATCTCGCCAAAGAAGACATTCAGACAGCCAACAAACACATGAAGAAACGCTCATGCGCATTGGCCATTAGCAAGATCCTAATCAAACCAGGAGACATCATCTCACCCCAGCAGCAACAGCAGAGTTCAGTAAGGCCAAAACCAAGTGTTGGTGAAGGTGTGGAGACACCAGAGCCTTCGGATGCTGCCAATGGCTCCGGGAAAAATACAACCACTGTGGAAAGCAGTACAGTGCTTTCTCCAAAAGTTAGAAATAGAAATAGCCTATTAACCAGCCATTCCATGACTAGGTAAACATCCTAGCAAATGAGAGTCACAGAACAGAACTACATCCACAGCATTAAAGTCAATAGTCTAAAGATGGAAACAAGCTAAGTGTCCATCAGTGTATGAAACAAAACTCAGAATTATAAAAAGAACATCCTTATTTATCTGATAGATAATGGTGGAACCCAATACTATGGTCCTCTGATATCCTCCGCGTCTGAGGACTCACCCCAACGGCTCCATTTTCAAATAATGTTAATTTCTAGGTGATGTTGAGTTGATTAAGACTCATAGTGATCCTGTGAACAACAGATCTGAACCTTCTCTATCCTGCCCTATCCCCATAATGCCATTGTTGAAGTCATTGTCAATCCATGTTGTTTGTTTGTTGTTGTTATGTGCCGTTGAGTCACTTGCGACTCATAGAGACCCTATGTACAATACCCCTGAAACCTGTTCTATCCTGTGCTAACTTTACTGTCTTAGACACACCTACCTTCATTACCCCAGTCACTGTACCAATTCATTTCACAATGGTCTCTCTCTCTTTCTCTGTCCCTCCACCCTTCCAAGCATAATGTCTCTCTCCAAATACTGGTCCCTCCTTGCAACATATCCAAAGTATGTCAAACGAAGCCTCAGAATCCTTGCCTCCAAGGAACAGCTTGACTTCACCCTCTCTAGAACGAACCTGTTTGTCCATGGTTTATTCAACACTCTTCTCCAGCACCACAGCTCAAAGGCATTAATTCTCTATCATCCCTAGTCATTATCAGCTCTCTGGTACAGAGGAAGCAATTGTGAAGAGTATGGCCTGGATTAGGCACACCTTAGTATCATGACTGACATCATTGCTCTTCAGTACTTTGGAGAGGTTGCTGACTGCCAACTTCCTCAATACAGTTCGTCTCTTGATTTCCTGGCTGCTGGTACCAAGACTGTTGATTGTGGAGCCAAATAAACTAAAGCTGTGAACAATCTCAATCTCTTCACCATCTATTATGATGCTGCCAATTGGTCCAGTGGTGAGAATCTTTGTTTTCTTGATGTTGAGCTTCAATCTATATTGAAGGCTGCAGTCCTTGCCCTTCTGCAGCAAGCGCTTCAGGTCCTCCTCAGTTTCGGCAAACATGGTTGTGTCACATGGAGATGATAGATAGATAAGGTAGATAGATTAGATAGATATAGATAGAGATGCGATAGGTAGATATAGATATATTTCTTTTTCATATTTAAATACAAATATAAAGTAATCAGCATTAGGGAGGTACTCACTCCAAACAATCAGCTGTGGGAAATCAAAGAGAGCAAAGGTCTGGAAAGGATGAATGAAAACTGGGAACACAGAGAGGAAAGAGGAAGAATGCTGTTACCTTGTAGGCATTGCCATCAATATTGCAAAACAAGACGTTTTAGGACATGTTGAATGGAAAACCAATTTTCTCTGTAAACTTTTACCCAAATCACAATATAAAGTTGTTGTTGTTGGGGTTTTTTTTGTGTGTGTGTATGTGTTATTGTTGTTGTTTTGAATCAAGTTTTAAAAGGCAGTTGGGAAACTACCAGATAGAAAGAAGGTCCTTGAAATGTGGCTGGTGAATGGCCTCTTGTCTCTGTGGAACTGTCCTGCCCTGACACATATGGGGTTGCTGGGAGTCAGGATTCACTGAGAGACAAACAATAACAGCAACTGTAAAAGAGAATGTGATCGTTCTGGCCAGCATCGGTTGCCAAAAATAGAAAGCAGCTGTAGTATATGATGATTATAAACACAGTGTTTAGAGAACACAGAGTTTTCTAAGGGTGATGGGAAAAGCTGTAAGTGGATCACAGTGGTGATTGCACGAAATGTTCAATGCCACTTACCTGCCTGAACTGTATGCACAAAAACTGTTGAAATAGCACATAATTTGTTAATGTAATTTGATGGATGGAGGGAGGGGTGGGTAAAGGATATGGGAAAGACCTGGTATGAGAACAATGTATATGAACTTTGTAATGACAGAAAACAATTATAAAAGAAATTTTTTATTTAAAAAATTAATAAATACCAAACTATGTATCTTTCACATATTTTTCTACTACCTTTTGGAATAATTTCTTTCCTTTGAAAGAATATTAAACTTGCATTACATTACCTATATGTAAGAGTTGAAAGAATTTAAAAAATTGTTAATTTATTTGATAGATATTTATATATATTTACTACTTGTGTTAATACATATATTATCAGCAATGTACATAGTTTTCTCCCTGATAATTTATATTTGGAAATACAGTAAAGTGCAAGATACATTTTCCATTATGAATATGTGTGAGTGTCAAAATTTGCATCCCACTGAAGCCTTTGCAAATGTAAAATTGTAAAACAAGAGAAAACTGAATTTTCAACTATCAAAAAAAATTAATAAATAATCATAGTAAGGGCTAATAAATACCCACTCTCTTTGTTAAACGTTCCCACTGCTCTCAAGCCGATTGGGACTCATAGCAGCCCTGCATCAGGGTTCAAGGCTGTAAATCTTGACATTTGCATGGAGACTGCCTATCTTTCTCCCACAGAGCTGCTGGTGGATTCAAACTCCAGACCTTCTGGTGAGCAGTACACACAAAAGACACTCTGCCCATCACCATAGCAACATAGACATGTGTTAAAGACCTGCTAGCATGAAGCTGGTCATTTCTCAGTGATTCAATATGCTTCAGTATCTTAAGTCACTATGACAGAGACGGTAAACCTTTTACCAAAATCCATCCTCACTTTTCATAGTGTGACAGTAGGGAATGTTTTTCTCTCGTTCCCCCTGTGGTTTAGTGTAGGCTGCATTCTCCTGAGCACAGTGGGCGTGTTGTGCCCCACATCCGCAGGAAAGCTTCTAAAGGCTGTAGATGCCTGCTCCACACGCTTCCTCCTTCCAGTGTCACGTAGAAGTCCCATGGTAAAGATAGTAGGATCCTCACCCTAAAGGACCTCACTCAGAGCCCCCTTCTCTCTCCTGAGCACCTACCCAGAACTAGTACATGAGTCAGAAATACATTTACATCTCATTTGCACCATGGCAGATCTGGGTCTGCTAGTCACACTAGTTTAACCTGTGTTAGTCTAACTAGGGAGCTCTGGTGGCCTAGTGGTAAGAAGCTGTGCTGCAATCCCAAAGGCAGGCTGTTAGAATCCACCAGCCGCTCAGAGGGAGAAGGATGGGCAGTCTACTCCTGTGTGAGGTACTGCTTTTGAAAACGTGCTGGAGGATCAGCTACGTGTTGGTTCTGACTTGACAACACACAACAACAAGAACAACAACAATGCCCTAAACAGGGAGCTCTAGGGGCGTTAGATGTCCATAAGGAGTTGTGCTGCTAACCTGAAGACATCCAGTTCAAATCCACCAGCAGCTCCAGCGGAGGAATGTGGGCAATTTCCTCCGCTGCAATTCACAGGTTCTGAAAACTCACTGGAGGGACATCTATGAGTCAGTCCTGACTCAACAGCAACAAGGTCTGAGGAGGGAAATATTCTAAATATGGCCTTGGTGAGAGGAAAAATGAGGCTTGAGATCAAATGATGGAATTTAATATCATCAATGATTTATTCATTGCAAATGCCTTTATAAAGAGCAAGTTTACTTACACATGTATCTCACCTAGGGACTGCATGAATATCAGATTGACTCCACGGAAAGAGTTGTTGGAGGAGCTCAAATCAGCAGTCAAAAACTAGGATTGAGGCTGACTGTGGAACAGACCATTAACTACTTATACACAAGTTCAAGGTGAAGTTGAAGAAAACAAAAACAAGTCAAGGTGAATCGAAATACAAACTGAGTCTGTCCTAGTCGAACTTTAAAACTATCTGTAGAATAGATATGACGCATTGAATGGTAGTGATTGAAGAGTTGGCAAGTTCTAGGAGGACGTCAAGGACGTCATCCATGAAGAAAGCAAAAATGATTATAAAGACAGGAAAGAAAGGAAAGGTCAAAATTAACATCAGAAGAACTTTCAGTAGAACATAAAGAAGCAAGAACAAAGGGAAGTAATGCAGACACAAGAGATCTGAACAGAAGATTTCAAAGGACAATTACAGAAAATCAGGCAAAATATTATCATGAAATGTGCAAAGAATTGGAGTTAGAAAACCAAAAGAGCAGAAGGCACGTGGTGTTTCTCAAGCTGCAAGAACTTGAGAATAGATTAAAGCCTTGAGTTGCAATAGTGAAGGGCTCTATGGGCAAATCTTCAATGGTGCAAGAAGCTCCAAGAGAAGATGGAAGGAATATACAAGTCACTTTACCAAAAAGAATTGGCTGACACTGAGCCGCAAAGTAGCACATGATAAAGAACTAACGGTAATGAAGGAAGAAGTTCAAGTGGAACTGAAAGCATTGGCAAAAAACAAAGCCTCAGGAATTAACAGTCTATCACCTGTCATTTCAACAAACAAATGCAGCCCTGGATGTGCTCACTAGTCTTTGCCAAGAATTTTGGAGACAGGTACCTGACTTGAAGAAATCCGTATTTGTTCCCATGCTAAGAAATTTAAAGTATTCCAACAGAATGTGGAGATTGTTGAACAATATCAATAGTATCACATGCAAGTAAATTCTTGCTGACTTTTCAGAAACAGCTGTACATTGACAGAGAATTTCCAGAAATAGAGGCTGAATTCAGAAGAGACTATGGCACCAGGGATATCATTGCTGATTTCAAATGGATTTTGGCTGAAAGCAAAGAATACCAGAAAGCTGTTTACTATATATTATTAACCGTGCAAAGGATTTCGCTGTTTGAATAACAGATTATGACTAACATTGAGACGATTGGGAATTCCAGAACATCTAATTGTGCTCAAGCAAAACCTATGTATAGACCAAGAAGCTGGCGCCCAAACAGAACAAGGGAACTCTGCATAGTTTATTATCAGGAAAAGTGTGTGTCAGAGTAGTATCTTTCCTCTATATCTATTCACTGTGTATGCTGAGTAAATCATTCAAGAAACTGGACTATATGAAGACAAATTGGGCACCACAACTGGAGGAAGACTCATAAACAATCTGTTGTTGTTGTTGTTAAGTGCCGTCGAGTCGCAGGGGACTCATAGCGACCCTATGAAGGAGAGTCCTCTCTCCAGGTTCATAGGGTTTCCAGAGGCAGGCTATTACAGAAGTGGATGCCATTCCACCGTCCAAGCTTGTTTTAATCGGGGAGCTCCACCCCACTCTGTCCGCATTGGGTAACCACCCATTAATGCATTTGACACATCAGTGTCACAGTGTTTAGCCTCACAGCAACAGAAAGTGACCGTGGTACAGCAACTTGTACACCAGGGCTATACAACCTAGAGGAATGTCTGAACAAAAACAATGCAAGACAGGCCCGAGGGCTGCGGATTAAAAGTCACCCACCTTTGGCTAGGTAGCATCACTTTCTGTCCACTGGGCCAGCTGATCTCTCTCTTTATCATCAACAATCTACCTTGTGTAAATGACATAATCATGCTTGCAGAAAGCAAAGAAGACTTGGCGCACTCACTGCAGATGACCAAAGGTTGTGATCCATCAATATGGATTACATCTCAACATCAAGGGGGAAAAAAACCACACACCTCCTCACCACTGGACCAACAGGTACCATCATGATAGGTGGAGAAAAGATTGAAGTTGTTAATGATTTCATTCAACGTGGACTCATGATCAACATAGATGGTAGCAGCAGTCAAGAAATAAAAAAAAAAAGATAGGTTATATGGGGAGTGAGGGGAACGGGAAGATATTGGTGTGAAAATGTATTCAAACTTTGTAAATAAACTAGTATAAAAATTTAATAAAAATATGTTACATTGGAAAAAGCTGCTCTCAAGGCCCTCTCTATGTGCTAAAGAGCAAAGATGTCAGTTTAAGGATGTGCTTGATGCATGAAATTTTCAATTACTTCCTATGCATATGAAAGTTGGACAATGATTAAAGATGATGGAAAAATAGATGCCTTTCAATTGTGATATTAACAAAGAATATTGAATATCCCAATGGATAGATATAGTGACTATAGCAATTGGCTCGAGCATGTCTCGGATTGTGGAGATGGCATAGGATAGGGCAAGAGTTAAAGCTGTTGTTTGTAGAATTGCTGTCTGTTGGCCTAGTGGATAGAAAATTATGCTACCAAGCCAAAGGTGGGTGATTTTAATCTGCAGCTCTTGGGCCTGGTTTTAATTGTTTTTCGTCATTCTTCTAGGTGGTATAGCACTTGTCTGTGCATTGCTGTACAGAGGTAACTCATGGTTGCTGTGATGCTAAACACTGTGATGCTGATGTGTCAAATGCGATAATGGTTACCCATGGTAGACAGTGTGTGGTGGAGCTTCCCAATTAAAACAGGGTTGGCAGCAGGAGTGGCATCCATTTCTGAAATAGCTTGCCTACAGAAACTCTATGAACTTAGAGAAACGATGAACGTTATACAAGTGTTAAGGTCGTCTTTCATTCATAGGGTTGCTATGAGTCGTCTATGACTCAATGGCACTTAACAACAACAACATTGAATATTCCGTGTACTGCCAAAAGAGCAAACAGGCCTGTCTTAGAGGAAGTAGAGAGATAAGGATGGTGAAACTTGGTCTTGCATACTTTGAGCATGGTATCAGTAAGGGTCAGTCCTTGGGGGGAAAACCAAACAAACAAAACCCCAATCAGTATGCTTGGAGAAACGGGGTTAACACTCTACCAATGGGCTGGAACATACCAGAGATTGTGAGGCGGCCGCAGGACACCCAAGGTAAAGATCTATTGTTAAAAGGGTCTCTATGAGTCATAGGCAACAAGGTGACCCTTAATAATACTCACCTACACCCTTTTCTCTCAACAACATTCATTCCATATCTTAAGAAAAACCAATTTGTAATGATTCAGAGCATGGGCATGGGCACGGAGTAAATCTGGATTTACGTCCTGGTCCTATCACTTAGTAGACATTCAAATTTATGGCAAGGGCAAGGAGAATTCAGTGACAGAATTCTCTTCCTCTTCCATGCAGGAGACCTGGGTTCCATCCCTGGCTGGTACACCTCATGTGCAATCACGACTTGACTGTTGGTGGAGGCTTATGTGTTAACTGTGACACTGAATGGTTTCCATGGGGACCTCCAGACTAAGCAAGACTAGAAAGAAAGTCCTGAGATCTGCTTTTTAAAAAGTTGGCCAGTAAAAGCCTATTGACCCATATATAGTTCAATGACAATGAAATTATTTTTTTTTTTACTTTTTTCTACTGATTTATTTACAAAGTTTGAATACACTGATTTCACACTGGATATTTCCCATTTCCTTCACCTCCTCACCCATCAAATTGTACAACCCTGTGATTAACAACCCCCTCCACCCCACATCCATCCTCAGCCCTCTGCTCTCATGCTCCACCCCCTTAGATACTCATACTCATTCTACAATAACAATTTTATGCAGTATTTGTCCTGAAGGTACTGAGTTAGTTCACTTAGCATAATGCTCTCCAGTCTCTTCCAAGTCAGGTAGTGATTGACAAAATCATTGCGCCTGTGTGCTGCATAGTATTCCATTGTGTGAATGTAACATAATTTCTCAATCTATTCTATTGTGGTCGGACACGTTCTTGTGATGGTAAATAATGCTGCTATGAACATTGGTGTACAAGTCTCTGTGCCTCAGTTCTCATTTTCTCAGGGCATATTCCAAGCAGTGGAATAGCTGGATCTTATGGAATTTCTATGTTCCACTTTTTGAGGAAGTGCCAAATTGCCTCCTAGAGTGGATGTACCATTTTACAATCCCACCAACAATGTAAAAGAGTTCCTATCTTGCCACATCCTCTCCAACATAATGAATGTGGGAATGATTGTGTAAAACACAATGTGAATGAAGAATGGTATGAAACACAATGTATGTTGTTGTTGTTGTTATGTGCCATCGAGTCGCTTGCAACTCATAGCGACCCTATGTAAAAGAGCCCTAAAGGCCGCTCTATCCTGTGCCAACCTTGCCATCTCAAACACACTCATTCCCACCACTCCACTCACAGAATTGATCCATCTCATCGAGGGTCTTCCTCTCCTGCGCTGCCCCTCCACTCTCCCAAACATGATGTCCCTCTCCAAGGACCAGTCCCTTGCCCAAAGTATGCCAGACGAAGCTTCAGAATCCAAGGAGCATTCTGGCTTTACCTTCTCTAGGACAAACCTGTTTGTTGTTCTAGCAGTCCATGGTATATCCAACACTCTTTCCCAGCACCACAGTTCAAAGGCATCAATTCTCTTTCTAGCATCCTTATTCACTATCCAACTCTCTGATGCATAGCATGTAATTGCGAAGATTATAGCCCAGATCAGGCACACCTTAGCCTCCAGCTTGATGTTGTTGCTCTTCAGTACTCTTGAGAGATCCCTCACAGCTGACTTTCCCAATACAATTTGTCTCCTGATTTCCTGGCTGCTGTTACCAAGAGTGTTTGTTGACTGTGGAGCCAAGTAAACTAAAACTGTTAACTATCTCAATCTCTTCACCATCCATACTGATGCTGCCATTTGGCCCAGTGGTAAGAATCTTTGTTTTCTTGATGTTGAGCTTCAATCTATACTGAAGGCTGCAGTCCTTGACCTTCTGCACCAAGCCCTTCAGGTCCTCCTCAGTTTCAGCAAGCAGAGTTGTGTCATCTGCATAATGCAGGTTGTTGATGATTCTTCCACCAATCCTGATGCCACATTCCTCCTCATACAGCCCAGCATCTCGAATGATCTGTTCTGCATACAGATTGAAAAGGTATGGAGACAAAATACCTCCCTGATGGACCCCTTCTTGATTTTGAACCATGTAGTGTCTCCTTGCTTTCTTCTGACGGCTGCCTCTTGGTCCAAGTATAGGTTTCACATTAGCACAATCAAATGTTCTGAGATTCCCATTCTTCTCAGAGTCAGCCACAGCTTGTTGTGATCCACACAGTCAAAAGCCTTTGCATAGTCAATGAAGCACAGACAGACATTCTTCTGGTATTCTCTGCTTTTTTCAAGATCCATCTAACATTAGCTATACTATCCCTAGTACCACGACCTCTTCTAAATCCAGCCTACACATCTGACAATTCTCTGTTGACATATTGTTCCAAACATTTTTTGATAATTTTCAGCAGAATCTTGCTTGCATGTGATATCAATGATATTGTTCAATAATTTCCACACTCTGTTGGGTCACCTTTCTTTGGAATGGGAACAAATATCGATCTCTTCCAGTCAGTTGGCCAGCTGGCTGTCCTCCAGATTTCCTGGCATTAACTTAGTGAGCACATCTAGGGCAGTGTCTGTTTGTTGAAATAAATCAATTGGTATGCTCTTAACTCCTGGAGCCTTGTTTTTTGCCAATTCCTTCAGAGCAACTTGAACTTCCTCCTTCATCACCATAGGTTCTTGCTCATATGTTATTTCATGAAATTCCTCTGTGTCTGCCAATTCCTTCTGATACAGTGACTCTGTGTACTCCTTCCATCTTCTTTTTATACATCCTGGATCATTCAACATTCTACCCAAACTATCCTTAAGTATTGCCACCCGTGGCTTGAATTTGTTTTTCAACTCCTTCAGCTTCAGAAATGCTGAGCGAGTTCAGTCCTTTTGATTTTCTGACTCCAGCTCTCTGCATATTTCATTATAATATCTTGCTTTATCGTCCCGGGCTGCTTTTTGAAATTTTCTGTTTAGCTCTTTGATTTCTTGATTTCTTCCTTTAGCTTTGGCTTCTTGGCGCTCTAATGCAATACTCAGAGTCTCATCTGACATCCATCTTGGTATACAAACTTTATAAGCAAATCAACATAAAATAAATTTTTGATCGAAAGAGTCCAATGTTATTGGGCATGGAGTTGATGATTTACTCAAGGACAACTGACATCAACAGCAGGAATAAACTCGGGACAGTTAATTAACCTCACTGAAGCTCTCACTGTCATATAGGCTTAACAATCCTAGAGTTTTTGTAAGAATTAAAGAGAAAATGCCCCTTACATACCTATTTTCAAATCATAATTATTTCTTTTTCTATTTTAATGTACCTAAACTCTAGGTATCACTTTATACCAATGTTCCCTCCACCGTTCTTATACCTTTTCCAGACTAACCTTCCTAAAAACTTGCTTGAGTATATAAGCTCCCTGAGGTCAGGCACCTTCAGAGCTGTCCACAGCCTCTGTCTCCAGCCCTGCCTTTCATTCATTCATTTCTGATTCTTATAATCCACTGCATCTGTTCTTCACTCTCTTCCCTCAATCCCACTTCTTTACCCACTGAAAATGTGAAGAGCAACAGCAATAGAGTATTGAACTCTATATCCTGTTGTTGTTGTGGACTGTAGAGTCAGAACCGACACATACATGACCCTCTAGTGGGTTTTCAGAGGCAGTTAATCGCACAGGAGATTGCCCATGCTTCTCCTGCAGAGCAGCTGGTGGCCTTGAACCACCTGCCTCCAGGATTGCAATGCAGCTTCTTGCCACTAGGCTACCAGACCTCTCTATATCCAGGTGTTGTTGTTGTTGTTGTTGTTGTTGATGATTGCCATCAAGTCAAGTACGAATTATAGTGACCCGGTGGACAAAAGGCCTGAAGCTTTTCTATGACTATTGTCATTTATCAAAGTTCATATTGTTTCCAGAGGCACGTTGTTTAGGTAGTGGTTGCCACTCCTGCTTCCACTGCATCCAGTAGGAATATTTATTATTTATACTTAGAAAACAGAAAGACATTCTCAATTCTAGGACTCTGGTATTAAAAACTTGAGACCTGTTTCAATACATCTACCTGAGGCCTTACTTCAAACAGTTGAATGTTCAAGAAAAATGAAAAAGTAATACATGGAACACATAAAATATGCTGGGAACATCACAAGAGTTTAAGGTGACAGAAGTACATATTGTCCTGAACATAATAATAATAAAAAAAGATAAAATAGGAGCTGTGAAAAGACTGTGCCTCAATAAACAGAACTAATCTAAATAGAATTAAGATAAGGACTTAAAAACCACAGTCATAAAAAAGAGAATGTGTTGTGATGGGTATAAATATTGAAAGAAAAATCTTGATGATAATTATTTAATTGCACTTAGGATAACACTTGCAGTATATAGCAAGCAAAATAGATAATATTGTTTGTGCGTAAACAGACCTTATGAAACAATGAGAAAAGGAGATGTTACAGAGAGGGTAAGTAAAAGCATGACCAGTTTATTGCAGAAGATGAGAAAAACACATTGCTGCCAAATCAGACTAAATCGTAGTTGACCCTCCACGGGGCTTCTGGGGCCATCTTTCTACCAAGGAGCCCCCGGTGGATTTGAATGAGAGGAAAGGCTTGGCCTTTGGGCTAATAGTACAACCTCCTATAGATAACTCCACCAGTGTTTCCTGAAGGAGAAATAACAGTAACTAGAAAACTGAGTCAAAAATGCTCACTTTTGATAATGATAAAGCTAAAATGAGCAATTTACATTCATTTTTCCTTAGCACATTGGTAGAGAGGGGAAAAAATCCATATATATACCCAGTATTTGATAAGCCACAAAGGAACAGACACACAGATTGGCTTTGGGTTGTTTTATTGGTATAACCTTCTCAGAAAGTTCTTCACATTGTCTGTCAGATAGAAAACCTATGCAAGGGGATTTCTCCAGCCACCATCAGCTTGTACTTACTAAATAATGTTGTTGTTATGTGCTGTTGAGTCACTTGTGACTCATAGCAACCCTATGTACAATAGCTCTGAACCCTGCTTTATCCTGAGCCAACGTTATCGTCTCTGACATATCTATTCCCATTACCCCAGTCACTGAGTCAATCCATCTCATCAAGGATCTTCCTCTCTCGCACTGTCCCTCCACCCTTCCAAGCATCATGTCTCTCTCCAAGGACTGGTCACTCCTTGCAACAACATTAGATGGATATTAAAATTCCATGTGACCCAAGTATTCCACTAAGCAAATCAAAGCTAAGATACAAACTGAAATAGGTACATTTATGTCCATTGCAGTACTAGTCACAATAGAAAAAAAGTGGAAACAGCCCAAACACCCATCAATAAACAAATGGGTCGAAGTACTGTGGTACAGTCACACAATGAAGTACTACACGGCACTAAAGAACAATGAAGAATTTATAAAATGCTACATGACACAGGCAAGTTTAGAAGACATTAAGCTGAGGGAAATAACTCAGTCATAAAAGGGCACACACTGTATAAGATCATTACTGCGAAAATAGAGGTTAACTGAGGGGTGGGAGGCATTGCAAAAGCAGAAATAGTATGTGTATAGTCAGTGAACACTGGGAAGAACCAGGACAAGGAAGGATGCGCCTGAGCAGAGCTGAAGAAAGGACAATATGGCTAATTGCAATTAGCAAATCAGCTCTGGATATGAACAACTATTCAAAAGGGCTATGGGGATTGGTGGCAATTAATTATATAAAATATATATATCAATAGTCAAGAAACCAAAAAAGGATTGCATTGGGGAAAATCTGCTGTCAGGGACCTCTCCAGAATGCTGAAAAGCAACGATGTCAGTCTAGAGACTAAGGTGCACCTAATCCAGACTATAGTCTTCGCAATTACTTGCTAGACATGAGAAAGCTGGACAATGACTAAGGATGACAGAAGAATAATTGATATCTTCAAATTGTGGTGCTGGTGAAGAGTCTTGAACATACCATGGACCACCAAGAAAACAAATAGGTCTGTGTTGGAGAGAGTGAACCCAAGTTTCTCCTTGAAGGCTAGGATTTTGAAGCTCCGTGGCACAGAGTTTGGGCATGAGGCCAGGAGAGACTGATCCTTGCAGAAGGACATCATGCTTGGAAGGGTGGAGGGACAGCACAGGAGAGGAAGACCTTGGATGAGATGGATTGTACAGTAACTGGGACAAATGGGATTAGGTGTGTCAGAACTAGTGAGGCAATAATGAGACTAAAACAGGGCGGAGTTCAGAGCTACTGTACATAGGGTCGTTATGGGTCACAGGCAACTCAACAGCACGTAACAACAATTGTATAGAACACAATGCCCGTGAATGAAGCCCAATGTACATAAATGATTGTACAAAAAGCAATTTTTTTTAAAAAAACCTTTTAGTACATTCAGAAAAAGGAATATTAGGCAACTTTGGAAAATAATTAAACATTGGTGAAATATTGCATAACATGAACAAATCTAGAGGACACTATGCTGAGTAAAATAAGTCAGTCAAATACGTATAAGATCACTACCATTAAAAGCTAAAGAAAGGTTTACAGGCAGAAAGAATCATTCTAATATGCTTACCAGGGAGAGGAAGTGAGAGGGAAAAGGAATAATTCAACATTTATCAAGATGAGCAGAAGGAAAGGCAGTCTAGAATAAGTGGGTGATCAGGCTTCGTGGCTATTGTAATTAATGTTATAAAATAAAATGTGTATGAATGATTGATTGAAGGATGAATAAGCTGTGTAAACTTTTATTCCAATCACGAGAAAAGTAAAATACAAAATAAGAAATAAAAATAAAAGTGTTCTGAGTGTGATCACTATACTTCTCCATTTGCCCAACCAGCAGAAAATGTAATGTTCCCTATTATCCTTCCTGGATCTCCAAGGAGTATTTAGAAGTCCCAACTCTGTCTGTTAGCTTGTACTGACACAATAGAAATTCCATAAGCAGATGACTTAAACAAACGAGATTTTTTTTTCTCTTTTAAACAATTAGGTGGCTGGAAGTCCAGATGCTGAGCCAGCCTTGAAGGAAGGCTTACTTTCTCACTATGTGGATTCAGGGAAGGTCTTTGTTCCTAGGCTCCTTGGTGAACCTCATGTGATAACATCTCTCTGCCTCCATCTCTACTTGCTTCCCTGCATCTAACCTGCATTCTTATAGCCCAAGGTGATTGGCTTAAAACACATTCTACTCTCTAACATGGCCTTTTTACAGAACTAAGAAACCCCAATCCCATTTGGGATCAAACCACAGATACCACTGCTGTCATTATGTGTTAGCAAACGTAGAACTGACTCATTGCTCACCCTCTAAGTGGGTTTTCAGAACCTGTAAATCACACAGGAGGAGATTGGGCAGCTGGTGGATTCAAACAATGCACCTTTGGGTTGGCAGCACAACTCCTTACCTACTAGGCTCTCAGAGGGATTAGGAGTTACAGCCTGTATTTGCAGAGTGGGGAGGAGGGGGCACATAATTCTATCAGTAAAAATCCCTATATCCTTTTAAAATTATTACTAACTTGGGAGGGACTGGAGAGCATTATGCTAAGTGAGCTAACTCAGTCCCATAAGGACGAATACTGTGTAAGAGCACTATTGTAGAACGAGTATGAGGATCCGTGTCGAGGGAGGGACGAGCAGAGGGGGAATGATGGAAGGGAAGTGGGGGAAGTTAATCAGAGTTGCATGGGTGGAGGGAGCATGAAGGAAATGGGAAAGATCCAATGAGAAAAGCAATGGATTTGAACTTTGTAGATAAACCAATATAAAATTAAAATTAAAAAAAATCCCTATATTGTGTGTCACTAACTCACCTTGTTGAACTACTGCTGCTCGGTACCTTGGAGTTAATTATAAGTCATCTGTTTTGTGGTCCCCAAGCCATCCAATCACAGATACAAACTTCCCTTTCACTCTCAGAGCTGTAGTGTTGAATAAAACTTACTGAAATGACTAGGATGAAGACAGAGCTACAGCATAATGGTTAACTGACACTATTTCTCCACGCAATGCTTCCCGAGGACCACAAACCCAAACCCAACCCAAGGGGTGTTCTGCTTCCCAGCAGGCCTCCAATGAGCAAGGGCCAGTCCAGCCCACATTCAGGAGGGTTTCCTGTTTCCTCCTCTCTTGAATAGAAGGCGTTTTCTTTTCCTACAGAGGACTGTTCCCCAAATGTTCACACTTTTAAGATGACAATGTTTTGTGTTATAATTAGAAGTGTTTGCGCGCGCGCGCGCGCACACACACACACACACACACACGTGTGCGACATAAATATATTTTAAAAAATCTTTCCAGGAACTGAAGGCGACTCCAATCAGCACAGATGGTCTAGATGTGGTGGTCAGAACAGGTCGTGCCTTGAGGAAGGCACTCCTTCGAAGGTACTGCGTGTTCCCGTCTGGGTGTGCCGCATGTTACAGCCACCCAATAAATGTTCACAGGGTGAATACATTAATATTGACCCTCGTCACCTTATGAAATAAAATCCAACCTCATTTGAACGGATTCCAAGTCTTCGTGTGCTGGCCTGAAGCTCATCATTTCGTTCCATTCACTAGGCCTCTACAGTCTTCTCCTTTCTTCCCATACAGGTCAAGTCTCACCTCCACTGGGAAGTGTGGCCAGCCTCAGACACGCCCCATCTCTTTCCTGACTCTTCTGTCTTGAAGCCTTAGACTCCTCTAGGGCGCATCTCACCTCATTTGATATAATTAACTCTTGCTCTGGTGGGTAAGGAGTTGGGCTGCCAACCCAAACATTGGCAATTTGAATCGACCATCTATTCTGCAAGGAAAAGATGGGCAATCTCCTCCCATGCAACTGACAGCCTGTGAAAATCTGCTGCAAGGGTGAGTCAGCTATGAGTCAATTCGAGCTCAAGGCACCGAACAACAACAATATGCCTAACTCTTGTCCCCTTAAGAAGATAAATTCACTCCACCTCCTGTTCCTTCCATGTAAATTGCTAATCAATAAATGCATATTGATTGTTGAATTATTTATTGTTTTCCTGAGTTCATTAACTATGTCTCAAGCTGGGTTCCCTCTGAGACAGAATGCGTGTGAAAATGATTTCTTGGAGTTGCTGTCAGAACCAGTTGAACAGCCATGGGGTTTCCCCCTCCCCCCAAGATTTTTTAGGATGTGTTCCCAGGGAAAACAGGCTAAGACGTTAGGAAAAGTGCTGTAAGAGAGGGAATGAGGTCAAGCCAGGGCGTTTTAACCGGTAAAGTCATACAGAGGCCCAGCGGAGCTTTGAGGACAGAGTGGGTCACACCGGAGGCCTGTCCCAAGAAGGCAAAGAGGCTGTTGCTTGAGCTCTATCCCTGAGGCATGAAAACTTTGAGGCATTTTTCGGCTCTCTCGAGCCTGCAGGAAAAGCAGGTTCTGGCAGCCTGCAGGCAGGCCTTTAAAAAAAGACATGAAGGTACTGGAGTTGGAAATAAAAACATAGAACAGTCTGCACGCACAAAAATGGTAAGATAATCAAAGGGGTGTGGGAGGGCTGGCAACGTCTCCACATTCTTTCAACAGACATCTATTGAGTTGTGGTGCTCTGGTGATACGGTGGTGAAAGCGCTCAGCCACCAGCCACCATGCAGGAAGAGGCGTGGCGAGCTCCCTCGGTAGAGATCTGCAGCCTTTGGAGACCCTTCAGGCAGTTCTAGGTCCTCTGGGGTGGCTGGGAGTTGCAGAGACTCAATGGCAGTGGGTGTGGCTTTGTTGGTATTTACACACAGATCTTGAGACCCAGCCTATGTCTTCTAGTCCTGAGTCTTGGTGAGTCTCTGTCGTGCATGAAGGAGGGTGAGAAGTCCCACCAGCAGATAAGAGGCCAAAGGGTAAATGGGCTGACTGGCCCAGTGATTCTGAGACGTTACTTAATGTAAAACATGAACAAGGGGGAAAGGATATTCCTAGCAAGAGGAACAGTGTGTACGAGGACAGAGGAGCGTGAGCACACGTTTGTTTGGAAATGGGGAGTAGTTGGCTGTAGCTGGAACACAGGGTGTGGGGGAAAGGACACGGGCTAGGAGCTGAAGTTGTAAAGAGTCTGGGGCTGGTGGGGAGGAGACGTCTAAGGCCTGCAGGGGAGACAGTAAAATTTTAAGATGAGTCTGGAGTGGTTAACAAGACATTTCAGGCAGACAGTGGCCACATAAAGCATGTCCTGCACACCTGGTGTCCGGCTAGTGCAGGGTTCAGAAGCCCATCTGAGCATCTGGTTTCTCCAGCTGCAATGATTGGTGGAGGGATAAGCACATGACCAAGTGGAAACAATGAGAGTAGGGTTTAGGGCTTTCTTTGTAGCTGATGGCAACGAGCTCTAAGGCTGTTGGAAGGATGGAGCATCCTGAGTGGGAAGGAGGCCTGGAGGGCAGTAAGGATAAAGAGCCTGGAAATGGAGATGTCTCCTGGGGAAAGAGCATTCCAGGATATCAGCTCAATACCTGAACGTCGTTGTGGGTCAGGAATGGCAGTGACATTCCTTTTTCTGGGTTAAACCTATTATTTTGGGTTTTTGTCATTTACCATAACAGCAGCCAGGAAATCAGGAGACGAATTGCATTGGGAAAGTCAACTGTGAGGGATCTCTCAAGAGTACTTAAGGGCAATGACATCAGGCTGGAGACTAAGGTGCACCTGATCCAGGCTATAGTCTTTGCAATTACGTGCTATGAATTGGAGAGTTGGACAGTGAATAGGGATGATAGAAAGAGAATTAATGCCTTTGAGATGTGGTGCTGGAGAAGAGTGTTGAATATACCAGAGACTGCTAGGAGAACAAACAGGTTTGTCCTGGAGAAGGTGAAGCCAGAATGCTCCTTGGAGTCAAGGATTCTGAAGCTTCATCTGGCATACTTTGGGCATGTTGCAAGGAGGGACTGGTCCCTAGAGAGGGACATCATGTTTGGGAGAGTGGAGGGATGGCACAGGAGAGGAAGACCCTCAATGAGGTGGATCAATTCTGTGAGTGGAGTGGTGGGAATGAATGTGTTTGAGACGGCGAGGTTGGCACAGGATAGAACAGCGTTTAGGGCTCTTGTACATAGGGTCACTATGAGTCACAAACGACTCGATGGCACATAACAACAACAATGACAAACCATAAAAAGTCTTCAGTAATATGTTGTTGTTACATGTTGTTATGCACCGTTGAATGAACCGTTCAAAGGAACCCTATGGATCTTGCCTTATCTTGAGATCTTGATCCCATCTCCCCATCTCAATCACTGTGTCAATGCATCTCATCCAGGGTCTTCTTCTCTTGCATTGACCTTCCAAGCATGATGTTCCTCTCCAAGAACTGGCTCCCCCTAACAACAGGCCCAAAGTACGTGAGAGGAAGTTTCATAATCTTTACTTCCAAGGAGCAATCCAGTTTCACTTTCTCCAGGACAGATCTGTTAGTTCTATTGGCAGATCATGATGTGTTCAGTACTCTTCTCCAGCACCACAACTCAAAGGACTTAGTCATTTTCCAGCTCTTAGATGAATAATAAGCAATTAAGAAGAACATGGCTTGGATCAGGCACACATTAGTCTTTAGGCTGACATCATTACTCTTTAGCACTCTGGAGAGAGTAACAACATCACATTTTTTTACAACATACAAACTAAAATCTAAACTATGTGAGTCCATCTCACTGAAGGCCTTCTTCTCTTGCACTGACCCTCTACCTTCCCCTAGCTTGATATTCTTCTTCAAAGATAGTTTCTTCCTGAAAATAGGCCCAAAGTAAGATGAAGTTTCACATTGTTTGACACAGTGACAACCGCAATGGGCTTGAGCATGGCAGAGATTGTGAAGATGGTGGAGGATGGCAAGGTTTAGATCTGTGGTTCATGGGATCACAATCACAGCACCTAACAACAAAGTATGAATAAGAGAAAAATCTTCTATATATGCAACAGAAAATCTCCAACATAATAGAGAAGGAAGTTACACCTCTCTTGAGCTTGAAAAAGCCTTAAACGCTGTAAAACTCTAAAAAATATTAGATAATATGAGCCAAGTTGAATGAGAACATGCAGACAACATATATGACCAATCCCTGAGCTCCATATAAGGGAAATTAATTTCAGAGACATTTGATACTGTCCCTGAGCTGGCTAGGGGGAGGGGTGGAAGCAAAGGTGTTGGAAGAACAGGAAATGTGTCATTTGGCACCTACTCAGTCTACAGGACCCTCACTGCTTCCAGGATTCACATGATTTTGTAAATACAAGGAGTCCAATTTCAATGACTCAATCTTAAGTCAATTCTGATGTAAGCCAAATACTTCTTTTGTTTGTTTTCATTATCATTACTTTTTATTATCAAGAACTATAAATCCCAACTTTGTTTGTCATTGGGAGATGGAATATTACATATAAACTTACAGATATACTTTAAGACTTAAATACATAAAAATACACAAATCATGAAAAAGAAAATGCAAATGTAGAGGGTCATAAGTGCAGTTAATAATAACTCAAAATGTCGTAAGTCAGGGGCTATTTGACTTGTGGTGGTGGTTGTGAGTTGGATCTTTGGGGGTCTCTGATAAAGGGTATTTGGGCATCTAAACATCCACAGAGCCACCAACTGCTTTGGAGTCTGCTGTCAAGGTGATATTAAAAGGAAAATGCTTACCCTCAAATGATTGTATTAACAAAAAAGAAATACTGAAATAAGTGTCCTATGAATCCAACTAAAGAAATAAATGAAATAACCAAAAGAAAACAGGAGGAGAAAATGTGTATCATTAAAACATTACAGATTAGAAAGATTATTTTTTAAAAGGGAGGGGACAAAATTGATAAACAAATCCAAGAGCTATTTATTAGAAAGTTCTAGTCAATAAAATTGTATTTGGATAGATGATGGGTAAGCTAGATTGTTGTTGTTGGTGGTGGTGGTTGTTGCTGTTGTTGTTAGGTGTCATCAAGTTGATTATAACCCATAGCAATCCTATGAAATGTTGTTCATATCTGAACCCCATCCTATACTGTGCTATCTCACACTTTCTGAGACACTCATGTCTGTTGTCATGTCACTGTGTCAATCCATCTGGCTGAAGGTCGTCTTCTCTTTAACTGACGCCCCACCTTTCCAAGCGTGATATTCCTCTTCAAGGAATAGCTTCTCCTAACAACATGTCTGAGGTATGTGAAACGAGGCTTTATCATCTCTCCAAGATCTTTATGAGAGCCTCCAAGGAGCATTCTGCCTGCACTTTCTCCAAGACCTATTTGTTTGTTCTTTTGACAGTCTGTGGGATGCTCAGTATTCTTCTCTAATACCACAGCTCAAAGACATCAATTCATCTTCTGTCATCCTTATTCATTGTCCAGCTCCCAGATGCATAGCAAGTGGTTGAAAAGAGCATGGACTGAATCAGGTGTACCTTAGTCCTCAAACTGACATCATTTCTCCTCAATAATTTGGAGAGGTGCCAGACTGCAGGTTTTCCCAGTGCAATACATCTTCTGATCTCCTGACTGCTAGTATAGAAGATGTTGATAGTGGATCCAAGTAAGATGAAGTTGTTGACTTCCACCTATCATGACGTTGTCTATTGTACCAGTGGTAAGAATTTTTGTTTTCTTGATGTTGAGATGCAATCCATTTTGAAAGCTGTAAACTTTGATCTTCTGCAATAAGTGTTTCAAGTCCTACTCACTTTCAGTAAGCAAGGTTGTGTCATCTGCATAATGCAGGTTATTGATGAGTCTTCCTCCAAGCCTGATGCTACGTTTTTCTTCAGAGAGTCCAGCTTCTTGAGTAATTTGTTCAGCATACAGACTGAATAGCTACGGAGAGAGGATAAGACCCTGACACACCAGTCTCTTAGTTTTAAACCACGTAGTGTTGTTCCCTTGCTCTGTTTGCATGACAGCCTCTTTATCTAGATACAGGGTTTGCATGAACACAATTAAGTATCTGGGATTCCCATTCTTCTCACTGTTAGTCACAATTAGTTGTGACTCACGCAGTCAAATACTTTTGCATAGTCAATAAACCATAAATAGACATTCTTCTGGTATTGTTTACTTTAAGCCTGGATTTATCTGATATTAACAGTGATATCCCCAGTGCCACTGCCTCTTCTAAATCTTGCTTGAATTTCTAGCAGTTCTATATCTATGTACCATTAGCCATTTTTTAATGATCTTCAGCTTTTACTTCTTGTTGTTGTTGTTATGTAATGTCAAGTCACCTGTGACTCATAGCGACACTATGTACAACAGCCCTAAACTCTGCTCTGTCCTGTGTCAATCACACTGTCTCCAAAACACCTACCCCCATTATCCCAGTCACTGAATCAATCCACCTCATAGAGGAGATCTTCTTCTCCTGCGCCTCCACCCTCCCAAGCATGACATCCCTCTCCAAGGACTGGTCCCTCCTTGTCATGTCCAAAGTATGTCAGACGAAACTTCAGAATTCTTGCCTCCAAGGAGCAACCTGTTTAACCGTCTTCAGGATGAACCTGTTCGTTTTCTTGGCAGTCCATGGTATATTCAATACTCTTCTCCAGCACCACAGCTCAGAGGCATCAATTCTACTTCTATCCTCCCTAGTCATTGTCCAGCTTTCTGATGCATAGCAAGTGATTGTAAAGACCATGGTCTGGATCAGGCACACCTCAGTCTCCAGAGCGACACCATTGCTCTTCAGTACTTTGGAGAGGTCCCTAACAGCAGACTTTCCCATTGCAATACGTCTTTAATTTCCTGGCTGCTGGTGCCAAGAGTGTTGACCGTGGGGGCAAGCAAACTAAAGCTGTGAACAATCTCAATCTCTTCATCATCCATCCTGATGCGGCCAGTTGGCCCAGTGGTGAGAATATTTGTCTTATTGATATTGAGCCTCAACCCATATTGAAGGCTACAGTCCTTGACCCTTTGCAGCAAGGGCTTCAGGTCCTCCTCAGTTTCAGCAAGCAGGGTTGTGTCATCTGTATAACACAGATTGTTGATTAAGCTTCCACCAAATCTGATGCCACACTTATCCTCATACAGCCCAGCCTCCCAGATAATCTGTTCTGCATATTGGTTGAAAAGGTATGGAGTCAGTACACATCCCTGGCGTATACCCTTCCCAGTTTTGAACCATGCAGTATTTCCTTGCTCTGTTCTGATGACTCTCTTCTGGTCCAAGTATAGGTTTCGCATTAGCATCATGATTAATTATATTGTTTGATAATTTCCACATTTTGTTGAATCACCTTTCTTGGAAATGGGAACAGATATGGATAGATTCTCTCTAATTGACCCAAATCACTAACTGATCCCTTCTGATGGTGTCTCCAAAGCAATTGAGTCTGACGACAATCTATGTTTTCACTGACTAACTTTCATGTCACTCTAGGCCTTTCTTCACGTTGTTGGTATTAGATACCGTCAAGTAGCATAAAACTCATGGTCATGCATATGTGTGTTCATAAACTCCTTTCTTTTGAATCTCATTTTTAAAATTCTGCATTTCTGTGTTTTCTATTTCATTTCTTCCCTCTTCCATTATAAGGAAAAGTGGGGTTTTACTAAAGAAGAAATTAATATTGTTATTATTACTGATAGATATAATTTGCTATTGTTGTTGTTGTTGTTATGTGCCATTGAGTTGCCTGCAACTCATAACCACCCTGTGTACAACAGCTCTAAACCCTGCTCTATGCTGTGCCAATCTTATTTTCTCTGACACATCTACCACTATTACCCAAGTCACTGAGTCAATCCATCTCATTGTGGGTCTTCCTCTATTGAGCTTTCCCTCAACCCTCCCAAGCATAACGTCCCTCTCCAAGGACTGATCCTGCCTTGCAACATGTGCAAGGTATGTCAGACAAAGCTTCAAGATCCTTGCCTCCAATGAGCAGCCTAGTCTCAACCTCTCTAGGATGAACCTGTTTGTTCTCCTAGCATTCCATAGTATATTCAATACCCTTCTCCAGCACCACAACTCAAAGGCATTGATTCTTCTATCTCCTTGGTCATTGTTCAGCTCTCTGATGCATAGGAAGTAATTGCAAAAACCATGGCCTGGATCAGGTGTACCTTAGTCTCCAGAGTGACATCATTGTTCTTCAGTACTCTGGAAATGTCCCTGACAGCAGATTTTCCTAATGCAATTCATCTTTTTAATTCCTGACTGATAGACTACTCTTAGAGAGGGACATCATGTTTGCAAGGGTACAAGGACAGTGCAAGAGAGGGAGAGCCTGGATGAGATGAATTGATTCAGTAACTGGATTAATGGCTCAAGATAGAGCAGAGTGCAGAGCTGTTGTACATAAGGTCACTATGAATCACAAATGACTTGACAGCACATAACAACAAACACCAACCTCAAGCTCTGGTAGCCTGGTGGTATGAATCTGCGCTGCACATGATTTGAATCCACTAGCTACTTCATGGGAAAGGGTGGGCAATTATCTCCTATGCAATTTACTGCCTTCGAAAACTCACTGGAGGGTGAGCTATAGGTTGGTTCAGACTCTACAGCACACAGTAACAACAAAGAGCAACAGGACTGAATCTTAGTCCTGCTTTGTCAGATCATTTCATAGGAAAGAAAAAAATCACGTTGTCTGTCCTAACTCCTCTTGACTATCATAAAGTGAACTTGAAGCTGCTTTGCAAACCAAAAAGAAGAAAATATAAATGCAGCTTTTAGTAAAGAGATATGAATAGCATTGTAGAAGAGCAGAATTGTAGAAGACCTTGTCAATTTACATCATCTGAAAACCAGGTCATATGGTCAATGATGAGTAGATTCCAACTCAAGGTCACATAACAAGAGCAACAATTGGGAAATACAGCTGAAAACTATTAAAATAAATATGTAAACTGTCTCTATTAACTTGGAGAGAACAGTTATCTTTAGAATACTGAATTTTCCTATCTGAAGTTCTTTCTCTAGGTCCTTCTGATAGAACATAGAGTCCTATGCATAGTTCTATGAAACTATACATAGTTCTTCAGAAAGGTCTTGCAAAGTTTCTGTTAAGTGGTTTTTGGAATATGCTTGGGTTTTTCCAACCGAGATAGTTAAGTGGATGAAGGAATCACTCACAGTATCAATCAAATGTACAAAAAACTGAAGAGGCCTTAGAGCAACCAAGACAATTTTGGAAAATAAACATAATGGATGCAATGATCTGCAGGGAACTTCATATACTATCTATTGAAATAGAAAAGAGCATAAAGTTAAAATCACCAATTCAGCATTATATAGTTACGTGATACATCCATAACATGGAATGCTACTCAGTGACTAAGGAAGCAAACTTCTGATCCATGCCACAGTAATGCCACTCTGCTGAAGATCATTTAGAAACAGTTGTTGCACATAACCCTAATACTAAAATGAGGCAAAGATATTACAAAAAAAAAACAACAGAGCAATATCTCTCATGAACATAGGTACAAAAATCCTTAACAAAATCCTGGCCATTAGAATAAAAAAGTGCATAAAAATTAATCATAACCAAATAGGATTCATAACAGGTATACAAGGATGGTTCAACATAAAAATAAAAAAAAAAACAACAGCATGATTCACCACATTTACAAAGCAAATAAAAAGAACCACATGATCCTAGCAATTAATACAGAAAAGGCTTTTGATGAAAATCCAACACCTCTTACTGATTAAAACATTAAAAAAAAATAGGAGTAGAGGGGAATTTCTTCAACAATGTGAAAAGTAGATATGCAAAACCAAAAGCCAGTATCATTCTTAATGGAGAAAGACTAAAAGCTTTCTCCTTGTGACCAGAGACCAGACAAGGATGCCCACTGTCACCACTCCTACTCAATATCGATTGGAAGTACTTGCTAAGGCAATACGACAAAAGAAAGAAATAAGAGACATCTAGATTGGCAAAGTGAAACTGTCACTACATGCAGATGATATGATAGTATACACAGAAAACAGGAAGGACACAACAACAAACCTGCTAGAGCTACTAGACCAATTTAGTAGAGAGGCAGAATTGATGTTGTTGTTAGGTGCCATTAAGTCGAGTGTGACTTATATGAACAAAGATCTGAACCCCATTTTATCCTGGAGTGGCAGGATACAAGATCAACATACAAAAGTCAGTGGGATTCCTAAAAAAAAAAAAAACAAAAAAACCAGAGAGAAGGAAAATAAGAAAACATTAACATTTATAAAAGCCAACCACAAATTGAAATACTTAGGAATAAAGATAATGAGAGGCACAAAAGACCTTTACAAAGAAAACTGCAGCATAATTCTGTGAGAAACAATAAAACATATAAATAAAAATGTTCTCTGTTCACAGAAAGGAAAACTTACTAAAGGAAAATCACAATCCTACCAAAAGCAATCTACATGTTTAGTGTAATTCCAATATAGATACCAAATTCATTTTTCAAAGATATATAAAAGGGAATTGTTGAGTTTATTTGGAGAGGAAAGAGACCTCCACTAAGCAAAGCAGTTCTGAAAAACAAGAACAAATTGTGAGTTATAGCTCTCCCTGATCCCAAACCCTACTATAAAGCTGTAATAACCAAAACAGCGTGATACTGGTACAATGACAGGCACATCAACCAATGGAACAGAATTGAGAACCCAGAAATTAACCCAGCTACCTATGGTCAATTGATATTCATCAAAGAAACAAAACCAGGGAAATGACACAACCTCTTCAGTAAATGGTGCTGATGAAACTGGACTGCTACTTGGAGAAAGCTGAGTCAGGATCCACCTCTCACACCATACAAAAATGTCAACACAAGGTGGATCAGATACCTGTTGGTAAAGCCCAAAACCACAGAGGTCATAAGAGACAAAGTGAGATCAAGCTTTGCAGGTCTAGCCGATGGTATAAAGAGGCTGACAAATACAGCCAGAAATACACAACCAGGAGAGGATAAAATTGATATGGGACCTTCTAAACATTAAATTCCTGTGTGCATAAAAAACTTTTTCCAATAGAGTGAAAAGAAAACCTACTAACTGGGGAAAAACATTTGACAACACATCATTGCAAAGAGGGATTGGGGAAGGAGGTAACTGTGCAACAATGAATTAATTTTTTTTTTAAAAAGTGAATTTGTGGGGTGGGGGTAAGACTGAGAAAAACTGGATGAAATATGTTTACGGCATTGAAGTCTATGGGGGAGAGAATAGTCTAAAAGTATTATATTTTA
>NW_006399867.1:2338503-2339861 GCF_000299155.1 Elephantulus edwardii | reverse complement strand
TGTTCATTGAAATGAAAAATAAACAACCTAAATTTAAAAAGTTAATTTGGAGAGGGAAAGTAGGGAGGAGGGAAATGTGCAACCATGGATGAATAAAAGTCTAACTTTTCTGTAAACTTTCGTGAAAATCATAATTAAAATAAAACATTTTCTAAAAAAAAGTTTATAAACTTGAATACTACAGGACCTCCCCAAGAAAAAAACTGATAACCCAACTACAAAATGGGCAAAAAAGACATAGAAACACTTTCACAGAGAAGGTCATTTACTTGGCCAACAGACTACTGGCAATAAGACAGATGTCAAATAAAACTACATTGAGATACCATCACCCCAGTAGCAGTGTCAAAGTTTAACAGGACAGTAAGCCATAAAGGTTGGAAAGAATGTGATGAGATAGGAAGTCTCATACACTGTTGGTGGGATTATAAAATGGTACAAACACTCTAGAAGGGAGTTTGCCATTTCCTCGAAAACCAGAATATAGAAATGCCATATGATCCAGCTATTCCACTGCTAAGAATATACCCTGAGGAAATTAGAACTGTGACATAAATGGAGATTTGTCCACCAATGTTCATAAAAGGATTATTCACCATCGCAAGAACATGGAAATAGCCCAAATGTCCAACAACAACCAAGTGCGTTGAGAAATTATGGTGTACACTTATAAAATAGAATACCACACAGCACTCAGTAGTAATGATTTTGAAAATTACTATATAAGTTGGGAGAGAATGAGAGCATTACTCTGAATGAACTAACTCAGTCTCATAAGGACAAATACTGCATAAGACTGTTGTTGTTAAGTTGTTAGGTGCCATCAAATAGGAGGCAACTCATAGCAACCCCATGAACGAAAGACCTGGACACTGGTATAACTTTCGACCTTTCTCCAGGTTCATAGGATTTCCAGAGGCAAGCTGTTTATGGAAGTGGAAGCCACTCCTGCTTCCAATATTGCATAAGACTATTATAGTAAAAATAGAAGTTTAAGTAATAAAACGTGTATGTGGATGCAGTGGAGGAAGAGGTAGGAGTGGAGGGGTGAGGAACGGCAGGGGGAAATTATAAGGTTTCATAATTTGATGGGGGGAGTAAAGGAAATGGGAAAGATCCATCAGGGATCTGGAAAGACAGGATAATGGTGGGTATAGCTCAATGGTGATTAATTTTATAAGGCACAATGAATGAGAATGATTGTATGAAACATAATGTGAATGAAGGATAGTGTGAAACTCAATATATAACAGCTTGTATGCAAGCCAATATGTTGTTGTTGTTGTTATGTGCCGTCAAGTCGTTTCCGACTCATAGCGACCCTATGCACAACAGCCCTAAACCCTGCTCTATCCTGC
>NW_006399867.1:2322527-2337833 GCF_000299155.1 Elephantulus edwardii | reverse complement strand
AATCTTTGTCTTCTTGACATTGAGCCTCAGTCCATACTGAAGGCTGCAGTCCTTGACCCTTCGCAGCAAGTGCATGAGGTCCTCCTCAGTTTCAGCAAGCCGGGTTGTGTCATAAAATAAAAATATAAACAATCCCAAAACAGTTGCTGCAGTATATCAACAAGAAACCGTCAGAAATTCAAGCTGGATTTGAAAGAGAAAGTAGATGGAAGTTATTTTTTATGATGTCTGCTAAAGCTTGGTTGGAGGTAGAGAATTAAGAAAAAATTGCCTGTACTGTATTCACTGTATGAACCATAACCAATAATGGATAACATTGTTTTTAAGTGTCACCGAGTCGTAGATGACTCATAGCGACCCTATGAATGAAAGACCTGAACACTTGTATAACTTTCATCATTTCTCCACGTTCATAGTGTTTCCAGAGGCAAGCTATTTCGGAAGTGAATGCCACTCTTGTTTCTAAGTTTGTTTTAATCGAGGAACTCTACCAAACACTGTCCACCATGGGTAACCATTACCGCATTTGACACATCAGTGTCACAGTGTTTAGCATCACAGCAGCCACGAGTTACCTCTGTACAGCACATTGAGAGACCAGTGCTATACCACTCAGAAGAATATTTGACAGAAAAACAATTAAAACCAGGCCTAGGGGCCACAGATTAAAATCACCCACCTTTGGCTTGGTAGCATCACTTTCTGTCCACAAGGCCAACTGAGCTCTCTGTGTTGTTGCTGGGTTACATTATAAAGAAGAGGAATTCCAGAACTCTTCTTTTTGTCTTCATAAACCATATACATAGACCAGAGCCAATAATCAACAAAACAAGGGGATATATATCGTTTAAAGACAGGGATAATGTATGTCACAGTTATATCCTTTCATCATATTTATTCACTCTGTATGATAAGCAAATAATTCAAGAAGGTAGGCTATATGAGGAATATAGTATTAGAATTGGAAGAAGACTCATGAACAACCTGTGATGTACAGATGACCTTGTTTCCTGAAAGGAAGAGGACATGAAACACTTACTGAAGAAGGTATAATAAGAAGGCATAATCCATTCTTCAGTATGGATTATACCTCAACATAGAGAAACTTCACTGATGAGCAACATTACGATGTTGTACCATAGAGTCAGAACTGACCAATAGCTGATCCTCTGATGGGTTTCGGAGGCAGTTAATCTCACAGGAGGAAAATGCCCATCCTTCTCCCACAGAGCACCTGGTGACTTCAAACCACGTGCCTGCAGCACGGCTTCTTGCCACTAAGCCACCAGAGGCCCTTTCTGGAATGCTAATGTTCCTAATTAAGACTTCAACAACTAATACCCAAAACTTTACCACCAAGATATGCCCTAGAGATCTATCTACTTTTCTATTCTGTCATACCAGACTATGTTCGCAGGGGTCCTTTCTTCATCCAGAGCTTCACAAATCCCATCTGGCTCTGTACCAGTCACTTCTCTTGCCTCCAACTCCCAAAAGCGTCCTCATGACTTCTGGAATGCACTCAGCACCATCTTCTTGTTCTGTGACCGATTTGCCCCAGCTGCTCTCTGGAGTTGTGGTTGTTTTGTTCACCATGCCCTTGGCCTTAGAGCATGAAAGAAAATGATCCTTGTTTGTCATAAAAGTACCACTTCATTTCCAGCCATAAGCTTTGACTTTCACCACGTAGTCATGGGCGTCCTGATGGGAGTCGAAAATAGAGTGTGTACACCCTAATAATTTGTCAGTATTTCCTACCCCTCCAAATTTAAACTGAACAAGCTAAGCAGCAGAAGATGGAGAATCTAACTATCAGCAAGGAAAAGGAGGCAGAGAGTGCGCACAGACGCTTTGGAGCTGGGAATCTACATGAGAACAGCATCAGCCTCTGCAGAGAATCAGAGATCAATGCAAGACAGAGCTGACTTGGGACTGCTGCTCCACAGAACCAGAGCCAGGGGCCTTCGCACAAGCTTTCTGAAGAGCTGAGGGAGATGCCGTAATTGACAGAAGTAAGATGGCTTTGTAACACTGACCTACCCTGATGCTGAAGGTTGAAAGGACTTGAAGCACACTTGAGAAGCAGTCCTGACTGAGAAATTGTATCCTGCTGTCAAGCTGAATTGTAGCCTGTTTACCTTCCCTAAAAAACTTCCATAACCATGGGGTGGGGGAAGTTCCACTTCAGGCTACTTCTTTCCCGTGAGCTGCTTCAGGTGATCTCCCAAAAAAATCTTTCACCACTCACTTGATCCAGAACATCCCATAGAATCTTGCAAATCAAGAGGCTTAAAATCTGAGCTCATTTTAAGAACACCCAGGAAATGAGAAAATATTGAAGTTACCAATGATTTCATTTTACTTGGGTCAACAGCCAATGTCCATAGAAGTCATAGCGCCCAGACAATCCCAGGTTGTGCAATCACGAGGGCCATCCACATCTGATCTTAGATTTCCAACTTGAACACCTTGCTTGGGGATTATGGTACATTATCAGAAATGAGAAACGTCAGATCCTGAGCTCGGACACCAGTAAAAGTTAAAATATTGTTTGTTTGTTTGTTTGTTTAGTCATTTGTATGATCCAACCAACGTTTTGTCTCCATCTTCTTGTTCATCCTCTGTTCAAGATTTCTTCCAAAGGAGGAATCTCATGGTGCTGGAAGCAGGAGGGGGAAGTTCAGGTTTCATGCACTACGTCATTGCCATCTGGTGCTTTCTTGTTACACCTGGCTTCTTAAAACCAAGGTCAACTGAAAAAGTCCTGATGTGACATTGTTCCTTCCATCTGCCTCTAATCCCTCTCACAGTATGGAAAAACCAACCCTTTGTACTGTACAGTCAACAAAACAAAGCATGACACAGAAAAAGGAGGGAATTTAAAGAACATCTTATGTTGGGACAACTGATTTGTGAAAGTTAAAGTGTCCATTTCAAGGTGACAGGTGACAGGTGTAGTCTCAGGCTATCTGATTTCTCAATCTCATGTCACTCCAGGTCTTGTTATTAGATGTACTCTCATACTGAGAAATCCAAGGAATGTTTTCCATGGTTACCCTTCATTTACATTGTATCTTCCAGCTGTATTTTCAATAGGAGGTTTCTGGTTATGCAATAAGCATCTTAGGATGTGGAAACAGGTCAAACCGGAAGTAAGGTCAGCTTAAGGTCATTTTTATGGTCAAACCGGTTGCAAGCAACTTTCTTCTAGTCTATTTGGCCCATGTCATAGCACCAGTCATCCAAAGAAATCGGTCCAAGGATTTGTATTATCTGTGTTGTTGTTAGGCATCATTGCATAAAGTACATCTTATGGCAACCCTATGAACAACAGACCTGAACCCTGTTCTATCCTGTGTCATCTTCATCATCGCTGACACAGTTGAGCTCATTTCTGGAATCACTATCAATCCATCTCATTGGGATTTTCTTCTGTTTGACAGACCCTTCACTTTTCCAAGCATGATATCCCATTTCAAGAAATAGCCTTTCCTAGCAGCATGCCCGAAGTATGGAAGATGAAGCTGTGCCATCCTTGCCTCCAAGCAGCACTCTGGCTGCCCCTTTTCCAAGACATAACTGTCTGTTCTTTTGACAGTCCATGAGAAATTCAGTAACCTGAATTTCCACAACTCAAAGGCATCAATTATTATCCTGCAATCCTTATTCATTGTCCAGATCTCAGACACACAACAAGTAATTGAAAAGACCATGGCCTGAATCAGGTGTACCTTGGTCCTCAAACTGACATCATTACTCCTCAGTTATTTAGACAGGTATCCTGAAAATGTCCCAGTGCAATACATTTTCTGACTGCTGGCACAAAGGGTTTTGATTGTGGATCTAAGTAAGATTAAATTGTCGACAGTTTCTTTTTTTTTTAATTGTGATTTTAATGAATGTTTACAGAAAAGTTGGATTTTCATTCATTCATTGTTGCGCATTTTCTTCTTTCCTCCTCCCTTACCCCCTCTCCTAGTTCACTTAAATAAATAAAAAAAAGATATTTTAATTCACTGTTGCACAATTTCCTCCCTCCCTCCCTTTTACTCCTGTCCCAGTCCACTTTTCAGTTCACTTTTCCACTTTGCATCTCTTATTCTGGACTGTTGTCATACAAATAATGCCTAATTATATATTTCTTTTAAACAGTTCTTTCCTTCATCTGTTCCAAAGCAGTGTTCATTATTTAGCCCCTCTTTTCCTCATTTCCCCCAAACTCCATGTCAATACTGTTTTATAACAGTGGTATTATGCAGTATTTGTCCTTTTGTGAATGGGACATTTCACTCAGCATAATGTCCTCCAGGATCATTCATGTTGTGAACATTTTATGAGTTCCTTGTTTTTCAGTGATGTGTGTTATTCTATCGTGTGAGTATACCATAGTTTTTCTATCCATTCATTTGTTGATGGGCACTTGGGTTGCTTCTATCTCTTTACTATTGTGAATAACGCAGCAATAAACATGGGTGTGCTATATCTGCTTGGGTGGCAACTCTGGTTTCCTTAGGATATATCCCCAGTAGTGGAATTGCTGGTATTTCTATTTCCAATTTTTTGAGAAAGTGTCAGACCATCTTCCATAGTGGTTGCACCATTTTACACTCCTACAAGCAGTGAATAAAGTTTCAATTTCTCCACAACCTCACCACAACTGTTATTTGCTACTCCATTGAACTTTGCTATTGTTGGTGGAGTGAAATGATATCTCATAATTGTTTTTATTTCCAACTCTCTTATAGCTAAGGATTTTGAACACTTCTTCATGTGTTTGTTTGCCATCTGAATGTCTTCTTTGGTGAAGTGTCTATTCATATCCTGTGCCCATTTTACAAGTGGGTTGTTGAAGTGCTAGAGTACTCTATAAATTTTGGACGAGTCCCTTATGAGATATACATTGCCAAATTTTTACCCCAGTCTATGGGGGAAAAAAAAACAAACAAACCCTGTTGCAGAAAGTTTTTTTTATATGCATAGGAATTTGATTCTTAGAAGGTCTCATTCATCTATTTTGTTCTTTCCTGGTAGTAGGTTTTTCATGATGTTTGAAAGACTGTTCGTACTGTGAATCAAGGCTTCTAGAACTTCCAAGTTTTTCTCTGATGAAGTCTGTAGTCTTTGGCTTTAGTCCTAGGTCCTTGATCCACCTTGAGTTAGGTTTTTGTGTATGGTGTGAGGTGTGGATCTTGCTTGAGTTTTCTACACTTGGTTTTCCAATTTTGCCAACATCGTTTGTTAAAGAGGCTATTCTTGAAATTGTTGACAGTTGTAATCCTTACCCATCTATCATGATGTTGCCCACTGGCCCTGTAGTGAGGACTTTTGTGACTTGTTGAGATGGGATCCATAGAGAAGACTGCAGTTGTTGATCTTCTGCAGCAAGTGTTACTGGTCCTCCTCACTTGCAGTGAGCAAGGTTGTGTCATCTGCATAACACAGGTTGGTGATAAATCTTCCTCAAATCCTGGTGCTGCATTCCTCTTAATTGGACTTCATGAATTTGCTCCGCATACAGACTGAATGGAGAAAGGAGGTCTTCCTGGTGCACACTCTTCCTAATTTTAAACTTTGCAGTGTTTTCTTGTTCCATTTGGACAACAGTTTCTTGATCTAGGTATAAATTTTCTTTAAAACCAATTAAGTAATCTGGGCTTCTTTTTCTTCTCAGTGTTAAGCCATAGTCTGTTATGATCCACTCAGTCAAATGCCCACCTCTAATTCCCCGATCAATAAGGAAGATCTGTTGCTTTAGGACTTATGAATACAGCTAGAGTCTATCTTTTCTCCATCTTCATCTGAGGCTCAGCTACCATCCTCTGTCATCGAAAGAGAGAGAGAGAGAGAATCTTTTTTACAGCCTAAAGATCTTTAAAAAGTATATACCATCGAGGTAGAATCAGCTTATAGCTGGTCCTTCAATGAGTTTTCAAAGGCGATATAATTGCATGGAAGATTGCCCAACTTTCTCCTGCAGAGCAGCTGGTAGATTTGAACCATATGCCTTCAGGTTGACAGTGCAGCTACTTACAACTAGGTCACCATAAAACTTCCCCTCAGAATTGCCAAGGCTGTAATCTTTGGTAGGTTTAAGCCATGGACTTTTTCATTAACAGACAAGTGTTTAATAACTGCCCTACTAGGGCTCCTGTGCTTGCACTTACTCTCCATTAAAACTTGGCATATGGTAGGAAGGCAGTAAATATTTGCTGAATTATTGAATCCGAAGGATGGTAAAAATGTGCTCCATGCATCTCCTTTTTAGTGGCTGTCTTGTAAAAGTTATTGATAAGATGGGTAGGGGAAAGGAGCCAACTGATCTCAGGATGTAGAGGGAAGAAAGTAAAAAAAAAAAAAAGATTACTAAGGGAAAACGTTTCTATAAATGGAATATACTTAGCTAAGCTAAAGAGAGAAGATAAAAAATGGCCTGTAATGTGACCCTGAATAAGGTATGTCTCTAACCTGGGAGTAAAGGCCCAATATGAAGAAATGCTCAAAATCACTGGCAATAAGAGAGATGCAAATCAAAACCACAATGAGATACCATCTCACTCCAGTAGCAGTGTTAAAGTTTAACAGGACAGCAGGATGTGGCGAAATAGAAACTCTTATACATTGTTGGAGGAAGTGTAAAATGGTACAATGACTCTGGAAGAATATTTGATGTTTCCTCAAAAAGCTGAACACAGAAATTCCTTATGACCCAGCTATTCCACTGCTTGGAATATACCCCAAGAAAATGAGAACTGAGGCTCAAATGGAGGTACACTGGTGTTCATAGCAGCATTATTAACCATCTCAAGAACATGGAAACAGCCCAAATGTCCAACCACAATTGAATGGATTGAGAAATTATGGTACATTCATACAATGGAATACTACGCAGCACGCAGGAGCAATGATTTTGTAAATCACTACCTGACTTGGGAGGATCTGGACAGCATTATGCCGAGTGAACTAACTCAATCCCACAAGGACAAATACTGCAGGCCAGCTACTGTAGACCAGGTATGAGGATCCAAGGCAGGGAGAGGGGGATCAGAGAGGTGAGGATGGGTCAGGGAGTAATCATAAGGTCACAAGAACTGGGGCGGAGGGTAGAGAAAATAGTGCAACAATGAATGAATGAAAACCCAAAATCTCTCTAAATGTTCATTAAAATTAATAAAATTTAATAATAAAAAAAATCATAAGATCACAGAACTTGATGGGTGGATAAAGGAAATGTGAAAGATCTGGTGTGAAAAAACAATGTATACAAACTTTGTAAGTAGACCAGTATAAAATAAAAATTTTATTTGAAGAAATAAAAAAGCTATGTCTCTACTACTGTTATAATATCCACAACAACTCTGCCATTGAGTTAGAACCAACTCAGAGGTGGCCCTCCAGTTACTGAGACTGTAAAAGACACTGGAGAAGATGGGCCATCTTTTTGCCACAGAGCCACCAGTGGGTTCAAATAGCCAGGGAGGCGTGGCCTCTGGATTAGCAGAAAACTCTCTACAGACTAGGACACCAGAGCTCCCCAGTGTTACAACAGAATACAAGGTGTCATCAAGGAGCCCCAGTAGTGCCCTAGTCAAAACTCTAGGCTGCTAACCAGAAGACAAGTAGTTCAAACTCACGAGTTGCTCTGCAGGAGAAAGATTTGGCAATCTGCTTGCATAAAGATTTCCAGGCTTGAAAACCCTACAGGGAAATTCTACTCTGTCCTAGACAGTTGCTATCAGTTGGAATCAACTCTATGGCAGCAGTTTTGGGGTTTGTGTTCTGGTTTATTATCTTATCATTGGGGGAAGTTGGGGGAAGACTACATGGACTCTCCCTGCACTGTTTTTGCTAAGTTTTGAGTTTTGATGTTAAAAAGTTATAATGAAGAATTGTGGGTGGAATACATGGTCAAGACAAAGAAAGGCACTGGGGTGTACACAAGAGTAAAAGACAGAAAAAGGAAAATACCATTACATAACATGTGCCTGCATTATTGGAAATGAAAAAAGACTATAGGTACCAGCAAATACAGAGGTCGATGGACCAATGCTCTGGCATTTCTTCATATGTGTTTGTATGTGGTATAAATATACCCAAGAATAATGTAGGGTATAAAGGGTCTGAACACTGTAAACTTCTTATCCATAACCAAACATTATGAAGAAATGAGTCTCTGTATTTGGCAGCTAAGGCCACAGTCTTGGGAAACGTCTAGGTCAATTGGCATTAAAGAATTCACAAATATATCCTACTTTAATAAGTAGTGACTGAGGGCTTAAAAACTTGTGAGAGGTCATCTAAGATGCAACAAATAGTCTTTTCCTTGTTCAGAGCAAAGAAGAGTGCAGAAAATCAAAGACTCAATTATCTATTTGTTCAAATCACAGCCTGCATGATAGAAGACAAGATGAACTAGATGGTGCTCCACTACCACTGCCAACCGTTGTAATCAGAATCACAATAGAAGGTCCTGGACAGAGAGCAAAGGGGGTAGTGAATGCAGAACAAAACAAAACAAAACAAAAAGCAGTAATAAACAACAAGACTTACTGGTCTAATAGAAGCTAGTGGAACCCTGAGACTGTGGTCCTTAACACACTTCGAGCCTGAAACTGAATCCACCTTCAGGGATCAACTTATAGGCAAGTAACATTGTTTGTTGTTGTTGTTGTTTACCTTAGAGTCAGAATAGACCCTTAGCTGACCCTCCTGCGGGTTTGTTTTCAGGGGTATTTAATTGGACTAAAGGAGATTGCCCATCTTTCTGCCTCGGAGCAGATGGTAGCCTCGAACTAAGTGCCTTCAAGATTGTAGCACAGCTTCTTACCAAACAGTGAAAAAGTCTATTAAGTATATACAACACCAGAGAAGAATGCAGCCTTCAGTGCAATCAATCATATGAAACCAAAAGGGCAACATTTGCCCCGAAACAAAATTTGAAGACAAAAAAGAGGCAGGAAAGAAGGTCGAATGCAAACAGGTAACCCAGAAAAGAAGAGAGGAACATGTCGTCAAATTGAGGCAATTATGACCAATGTCACAAAAGAAAATGTGTATAAACTATTAAACAGGAAACTAAATTCCCTTATAAACTTTCATCTAAGCTATAACGTTGTTAGGTGCCTTCGAGTCACCTGCGACTCACAGCGACCCTATGCACAACAGCCCTAAACCCTGCTCTACCCTGTGCCAATCTTATTGTCTTTGACACACCTACCCAGATTTTCCCAATCACTAAATCAATCTATCTCATCTAGGGTCTTCCTCTTTTGTGCTGTCCCTCCACACTCCCAAGCATAATTGGGATTATTAACAACTTTAGTTTGATTGGTTCCACAATCAACACTCTTGGTATCAGCAGCCAGGAAATTAAAAGGCAAATTGCACTGGGGAAAGTCTGCTGTCAGAGACCTCTCCAAACTACTGAAGTGCAATGATGTCAGTCTGGAGAGTAAGGTGCGCCTGATCCAGGTCATAGTCTTTGAAGTTACTTGCTATGCATAAAAAAGCTGGACAATGACTAGGGATGATCGAAGAATTGATGCCTTTGAGCTGTGATGCTGGACAAGAGTATTGAATACAAAATACTGCTAGAGACCAAAAAAAAAGTTTGTCCTAGAGAGGGTGAAGCCAGGCTGCTCCTTGGAAGCTATTATAAATTTTCTTTTATTTTTTTAAATTTTTGTGTATGTGTACCATCAAATTGAATCTGGCTGGTATAAGAGGAGATTGCCCTTCCTTCTCCAGCAGAGCATCTGGTGGATTTGAACCACATACCTCTGGGGTTGCAGTGCAGCTTCTTGCCACTAGGCCACCAGAGCTCTCTTGTACAAAATTTTTAAAAATAACATCAAAAGAGATTTGTATACTTTGTCTGAAAAAACAAAGAAATTCAGTTGTCTATAATCCTACTTCCTAAAAATAACCATAGTAAATTTTTATTGTTTGTATACATATTGGTGTTTTATAAGCCATGCTGTGTACATTGTTTTGAAACCAGCACCGTTTTCCCCCATTAAACACAGTAGTTCCTAACTTTGCACAGAAGGATAACCTGATAAGCCTTAAAGAATATCGGTGACTCAGTTCCAGAAAGAAAATGTTATTTCCCTTACTAGGTACAGTTAAAAAATCTCTGGTCTTTGAATTCAAAACAAGTATTATTCCTAGTTGTTCTTAAGTCAGCTCTGATCCATCCCGAGGATCTTCCAGTCCTGGATGTGGACCTGCTCACAATTGTTGGTGTTTTGAAGCCTGTTGAAGCAGCTGTTGTGTCAAGTCATCCTGTGAAAAGTTTCAACTAGAAACACTCATGACTTCAGAACCCAGGAGGTGACTCAGTTGTGAGTTTTCAAGTTTTTTCATTTTGCCATATCTAACCTAGATTTTGAAAGATGGACACATTACCAATATCAGGCATAAAATGGGATGACTGATAAAATCCTAAAGATGCAAAGAAAATGTTAAGGAAATATTGCACTTCAAGCACATATATTTGATTTGACTACTTAGACAAAGTGAACCAATTTCTTAAAAAGCCCGAACATCTGCAGCCAGGAGAAGATAAAATAGATGAATGGGACCTTCTAAGAATCAAATCCCTATGCACATCCAAAAACTTCTCCAATAGAGTAAAAAGGGAAGCCACAGACTGGGAAAAAATATTTGGTAATGACATGTCAGATAAGGGACTTATATCCGGAATTTATAAAATACTTGAACACCACAATAAGATAAAGGTAAATAATCCAATAGAAAAATGGGCACAGGATATGAACAGACACTTCACCGAAGAAGACATTCAGATGGCCAACAAGCACATAAAGAAATGTTCAAAGTCCCTAGCTCTAAGAGAGATGCAAATCAAAACAACTATGAGATATCATCTCACCCCAGTAAGAATAGCAAAATATAACAGAACAGCAAGCAACAAATGCTGGCGAGGATGTGGAGAAACTGGAACTCTTATTCACTGTTGGTGGGAATGTAAGATGGTGCAACCATTGTGGAAGGCGGTGTGGCACTTTCTCAAAAAATTGCAAATAGAGATACCATTTGACCCAGAAATCCCATTACTGGGAAAATCCCAGACAGACCATGTCTGCCATCCAAGCAGATATATGCACACCCATGTTTATTGCAGCTTTGTTTACAATAGCAAAGAGTTGGAAGCAGCCTAAGGGCCCATCAACAAACGAATGGCTAGAGAAGCTGTGGTATATCCACACAATGGAATACTACGCAGCATTGAAAAACAAGGAACTCATGCAATGTTATTCAAAGTGGGTGACCCTGGAGGACATTATGCTGAGTGAAATATCTCAGTCACAAAGGGACAAATACTGCATGGTGCCACTGTTGTAGAATGGGTCTGACATCAGGGTGGGGGTATGACAGAAAAAACTGGATAAATTATGTATATTATATTGAAACAGATGAGGGAAAGAACAGATTAGAAGTGATATATGATTGAGTATTATGGTTAGCACAGGAATCCAGAATTAAGGTTGCATAGAGAAGTGTACTCGGGGTGGGGTATGGGGGGAAGGGACGTGGGAATTGTATACTAATGAAGGAATTTTTTTTCTTTTTTTGTTTTCTCTCTTTGGAAGGGGAAGTGAGCTGGTGGGGAGGGGTGGGAAGGGAGAAAATTGTGGCAATGAATGAATGGAAATCCAAAACCTCTGTAAACAAACAAACAAAAAACTATATTTAAAAAAAAAAAAAAGCCCGAACAATCACAACCAGAGCTAGAGACTTCTGGCGGTTTCTTGTTGTTGTTTTTAGGTGCTGTCGAGTTAAATATGACTCATAATGACTCTATGAACAGCTGACCTGAACCCTGCCCTGTCCTGTGCATTCTCTTCATCTCCGACACACTAGAGCCCTTGTTGAAGTCACCATGTCTATCCATCTCATTAGGTGTCTCAAGCATGATGTCCTTTTCCAAGGAATTGCCTCACCCAGCTACATGTCTAAAGTATGAAACACAAAGTTTTGCCATCTTTGCCTTCAAGGAGCACCCTAGCTTCCCTTTTTTTGAAGACACACCTGTTTGGTGTTTTGGTGGTAAGGAATTGTGCTGTCGATTCAAAGATACACAGTGGAAAATGTACAGCCATGAATGAATGAAAATCCAACTTTTCTGTAAACTTTCATTAAAATCACAACAAACCCAACAAGACAAAGATATGCAGTGGAATCCTCATGCCTATGAACTTTGGAATTTTGTATTCCAAGGGATTTACATAAATAAAAAATTCCTAGAATCTTCAGCAAGCTATCAGGATATAAGATAACCATACAAAAATCAGTTGTGTTTCTACTAGAAATGAACACTTGGGAATTATGACAGATTGAAATGCATGCCCCCAAAATAACTGTTTTCTTTGACTGGTCCCTGATTCTCAGTGTTTGGGGTATAACAGTTTTGTCATAACATCCATACAATGAGCACAAATCAGCAATGAAAAAGAATGGAGTATTGACAGGTGCAATAACATGGATAAACCTGCCAAGAGTGATACAACGAATAAAGCCAGTGCTCGAAGGTTTCGTACTGTATGATTCCATTTTCTAGAATGTACTTGAAGTGAAAACATTAGAGGAATGGGCAATGAATTGTTGGTTACCCCGGGTTGAGGAGCGGTGGGTGGATAACAGTGTTAGAAGGGACATAGGTATGGTTATCAGAGTAAAGCAGAATGATCTTTGTGGCGATGGCAATGTGCTGTATACTGACTATACTGATGTCAGTTTCCTGGTTGTGACATTGTAGGTGTCATTGGGTCACTCTGACTCATAATCACAATGGAAGTAAACACTGCCCAGTCTGGCAGCAGCCTCACAACTGTCACCATATTTGAGTCCATTTTGTAGCTATTATGTCCGTTCCTCTCCCAGACCTTCTTTTTTAAAAAAAAAAATTTATACTGGTTTACACACAAAGTTCGTATACATTGTATTTTACAGCGATTCTTTCTCCTTTCCTTTACCATCCTTCTCTCCTTCTCTCCACCCATCAAATCGTGCAGCCCTAAGAGTAAGGCCCTCCCCCACCACCTTGAATCCTCATACTCATTCTACAGTAATGGTCTTATACAGTATTGGTCTTTAGGAGACTGAGTAAGTTCACTCAGCATAATGCTCTCTAGTCCCTGCCATGTTGTTTTTGTGTACCTTCAAGTCGGAACTGACCCATAGCTGACCATCCAAGCAGGTTTTCAGAGACAGTTAATCACACAGGAGAAGCAGCTGGTGGCCTCAAATTGAACCATGTGCCTTTGGGATTGCAGCACAGCTCCTTGCCATTAGGCCACCTGAGCTCATTGTCCCTCCCATGTTGTGTTGTTGTTGTTGTTGTTATGTGCCATCGACTCACTTGCGATTCATAGGGACCCTATGTACAACAGCTCTAAACTCTGTTCTGTCCTGTGCCAATCTCATCGTCTCCAACACACTCATCCCGATTATCCCAGTCACTGAATCAATCCACCTCCTAGAGGGCCTTCCCCTCCCGAGCCTGCCCTCCACCCTCCCAAGCATGATGTCCTTCTCCAGGGACCGGTCTCTCCTTACAACATGACCAAAGTATGTCAGACAAAGCCTCAGAATTCTTGCCTCCAAGGAGCCTCCTGGTTTAACCCTTTCTAGGATGAATCTGTTTGTTTTCTTAGCGGTCCTCAACACTCTTCTCCAACACCACAGCTCAAAGACATCAATTCTAAAAAAAAAAAAAAAAGACATTAATTCTCCTTCTATCCTCCCTAATCATTTTCCAACTCTCTGACACATAACAAATGATTGCAAAGACCATGGCCTGTATCAGACGCACCTTAATCTCCAGAGAGATACTGTTGCTCAGTACTTTAGAGAGGTCCCTAACAGCAGACTTTCCCATTGCAATACATCTTTTAATTTCCTGGCTGCTTTAGATAGTAATTTATAAAATCAATTCTCCTGTGTGCTGCATAGTACTCCATCATGTGAATGTATCATAATTTCTCATTCCGTTCCATTGTGGTTGGGCATTTGGGTGTTTCCATGTTCTTGCTGTTATGAACATTGGTGTACAGGTCTCCATTTGTGCCTCCATTCTCATTTTCTCATGGTATATTCCAAGCAGTGGAATAGCTGGTTCATATGGAATTTCTATGTTCAGCTTTTTGAGCCAAACTGCTTTCCATAATGATTGCACTATTTTACAATCCCTCCATCAATGCATAAGAGTTCCTATCTCGACACAACCTCTCCAACACTGATTACTTGCTGTTACTGGGGTAAGATGATTTCTCATTGTGGTTTTGATTTGCATCTCTCTTATTGCCAGTCATTTTGAACATTTCATCATGTGTCTGTAGGCCATCTGAATGTCCTCTTCTGTGAAGAGTCTATTAAATTTCTGTGCTCAGCAAAAACTTTTTCCAGCAGGGTGAAAAGAAAGCCTACTGACTGGGAACAAACATTTGGCAATAGCATCTGAGACAAGAGTCTCATAATGAAAGTTTACAGAATCCTACAGGGTCTTCAGAAGAAAAAGACTGATAATCCAACTACAAAATGGGCAAAAGTCATGGAAAGACTTTTCACAGACCTTCTTAGTTCTGTTCATCCATTTAATTTTCTTTTTTGTGTTATTTATGTCTTCTTTCTTTTTCTTTGTTAGATTTGCCAGTGGTTTGTTCATTTGACGAATCCTTTCAACAAAGACAATTTTGTGTTGTTGATTCTCTGTACTGTGGTCCAGTGGGTAGGAAGTTGTGCAGCCAATCCCAAGATGAATGGACCAACTTTTCACAGAGTTTCTACTTTACCAAGAGTGATGTCCTTCTTGAGAGGTTTAATCTTTCTGATAATATGTCCAAAGTACATAATACAAGTCTTATCACCTTCAGGTCTAAGGAACATTCACTGACCTTCCTCCCATTAGTGCATTTTCCCTCCTATAGTTTTAAGTTTTCTAGAATATTATATGAAAGAAATGTACAATCTGAAGCCCTTTGTGACCTGAGTCAACAGCTGGGCCATCCTCCTGTCTAAGGACCGTTCTGGCTTAACTTCTTCCAAGGCATATTTGTGTATTCTTTGGACGTCAATTCTTTGCCAACATCATAATTAAGATGGATGATTTTACACTAGTCTTTGTTATTCACTGTCCAACTTTCACATGCATATCTGATGACTGAAAGTACCATTATTTGGGCCAAGCACATCTTTTTTTATTAAATTTTATTAGTTTTAATGAACATTTACAGAGATTTTGGGTTTTCATTCATTCATTGTTGCACTGTTTTCTCCACCCTCATCCCC
>NW_006399867.1:2297342-2316371 GCF_000299155.1 Elephantulus edwardii | reverse complement strand
GTCTGCAGAGTTCACAGAAGCCAGCTGGCTGGCTAATTTTGGGTGGGAACCCAAGAGAGCTCGGCCAATTTCCCCACCTGTGGGCACACCCTTAGGTGCTCTCCCAGATAATCAGCCCTAGTAATCACAGATAAGATCCTACCGGCCTTTCTTCTGCCAGGTTAGTTCCACAACAGCTCAGTTGATAGCTCCAGGTGATGGCTGGATCCACAGTGGTGCCTTGAGGTCACAGGGCTGTGGTGGGGGCTGAGGTGCAGTGGTGCCCTGAGGTCACAGGGCTGTGGTGGCAGCTGAGGTGCATGGAAGCCAGGGACTAGGGGGGTAAGGAGCGCAGGGCTTGGACACTACCGCCAAGAGGTGGAGGCGGGGCTTGGGCGCTGTTGGTCGGGGGTCACACAGGTGCGGGCTGCAAGGGGGTCGCACAGTGGTGGGTAGTCTTCGCTCCTCTGGAGTTCCGCAGTGGATGGCTGACTATTGCTCTTCCTGGGTCTCTTCCCGGCCCGTCTGGCGGCGGAACTCCTTCTCTGGCCAGCCATGCACATCTTAATCCTCAAGGTGATGAAAAATCTTCATTTTTTAAATGAAGTCTTCTTAATGAAGCTTATATGTATATCTATATAATCTCTATCTATATCTATATAATATCTATCTATCTATCTATCTATCTATCTATCTATCTATCTATCTATCCTGGTTTGTTTGCAAAGTTTGAATACATTGTTTTTCACAAAAGACCCTTCCCATTTCCTTCACACACTCCCATCCAATTGTGTAACCCTATGATTAACATCTTACTCCCCCGCCCACCCCTCTGTTTCCACCCTCTTCCCCTCCTTGGATCCTCATACTCATTCTACAATAATGGTTTTATACAGTATTTGTCCTTGTGAGACTGAGTTCATTCACTCAGCATACTGCTCTCCAATTCCGCCCAAGTTAGGGAGTAATAAATAAAAAATCACTGCTCCTGCATGTTGCATAGTATATTCCTTTGAGTGAATGTACCATAATTTCTCAAAACATTCAATTGTGATTGGCCATCTGGGCTGTTTTCATGTTCTTGGGATGGGAATAATGCTTCTATGAACATCAGTGTACAAGTCTCTGTTTGAGCCTCAGTTCTCATTTTCTCAGGGTATTTTCCAAGCAATGTAGTAGCTGGGTCATATGGAATTTCTATGTTCAGCTTTTTGAGGAAGCACCAAAAGTAGTCTTCTGCAGTAGATTAGATCAGTGGAATCTTTTGTTGATTTTTAATTGTTGCTTCGATAGGCTTAGTATAATTCAACACAACATTGGAAAAAATAGTATATTACGATGAAATGGAATTCATACTAGGTCTGCAAGGATAGTTAAACATTAGAAAAACAATAGCCATAATCCACCACATAAATAAAGCAAAGAAACTCACACACACATAATCAGATAAATCAATCCAGAATGGCATTTGACTAATCAAACACCCATTTCTGAACATTCAAGAAAGAAGATAAATTGTTCAACCCAATTAAGGGCATACATATACAACCAACCTTATTCTCAATGGAGAGAGTAAAATAATTTCCCTTGCCAACAGGAAATCAGACAAGGATGCTCTTTATTATCATTGGTGTTCATACCAGAAGAATGTTTATGTGTGCTTTATTGACTGTGCAAAGGCTTTTGACTGTGTGGATCATAACAAATTATGGCTAACATTGAGAAGAATAGAAACCCCAGAACACTTAATTGTGCTCTTATGAAACCTAGACTTAGACCAAGAGTCTATTGTGTGAACAGAGCAGGAGAACACTGCGTGATTTAAAATTAGGAAAGATGTGTGTCAGAGTTGTTTCCTTTCTCCATACTTATTTAAACTGTATGCTGAGCAAATTACTAAAGAAGCTGGACTCTATTAAGAAGAATTTGACATCAGGTTTGGAGAAAGTCTCATCAATAACCTTTGTTATGCAGATACTACAACCTTGCTTGCTAAATGTGAGGAATACTTAAAGCACTTACTGCAGAAAGTTAAACAATATGCTTTCAATGTGCACTGCCTCTCAACATCAAGAAAATAAAATTCCTCACCACTGGACCAATAGCCAACGTCATGGTGAATGGAGAAAAGATTGAAACTGTCAACAACTGCATCTTACTTGGATCCACAATTAACACCCTTGGTACCAGCAGTCGGGAGATCAGGAGACATATTGCACTAAGGAAGTCTGTAGGTAGGGACCTCTCAAATTATTGAGGAGCAATGATGTCAATTTGAGGAATTAGGTGTGCCTGATTCAGGCCATGGTCTATTTAGTCACTTTCTATAATGGAAGAAGAATTGATGTCTTTAAACTGTGATGTTAGATAAGATCCCATGGGCTTCATATTTGGGCAAAAGAACAAACAAATATGTTTTGGAGAAAGTGTAGCCGGGGTGCTCCTAAGAGGCAAAGATGACAAAGCTTTATCTCACATATTTTGGACATGTTGTTAAGGGCAGCTGTTCCTTACAGAGGAGCCTCATGCTTGGAAAGGTGTAGTGACAGTGAAATAGAGTAATACCTTCAACCAGGTCTTCACACAGTAACTGAAGCAATGGGCTCAAGTATATCTGAGATTGTGAGGATGACACAGGACAGGACAGGGTCCACATCTACTGTTCACAGGGTCGCTTTGAGTCATACTCAACTAGACAGCACCTAACAATGATAGCAACAAAAAGTCACAAAAGAAAAAAGATGGACACAATCATTATGCCCATTAAAGGATGTATGGATTGGTAAACTATAGTGCATACACATAATGTTAAAGAATAACATGGGATATGCATAACAACTCATAACATGAATAGATCTGGAAGACATTATAGCAAGTAATATTAGCCAATCAGAAAAGGATAATAAATACTGTATGAGATCAAATGCTAGTATGAAAAGTCACAATGAGTTGTTGTGTGGAAAATCAATTCGCTCTGTAAACTTTCACCCAAATCATAATCTTTTTTCCCCAAATCATAACCTTTAAAAATAGTTTTGAAACTCTATGAAGTACAGTGTGATCTCGTGGTGCTCAGGGTATGATTCTGGAACCACTAACATCAACATTACTATTACAGTCTAAAAACAAAGTTATTTTAAAATAAAGCATCCTTTTGCCCCAAATACAGATAGATTTCAGAACCGCCTTGTCTTGGTTGGGGGTTCAGCTTATATCCAGGTTCCTCCCAGGTTGCGAACTCTTAGAATCCTAAGGACACTTAAGTGGTAGATGACATGTTAGCACCTTAAGAGCAGCACCTTGGACCAGTTCAATCTCAGGACCTCCAATGTGTGCTTTTTCAACTACAGAGGAGTGGATGGGGGGAAAGTGAAGGAAGGGACTGACTAAGGCACATCTGGACTGTCCATGATAAGGTTGGCAGGACAGAGTGGCCAGAACCCAAAAGACACAGAGCTTCCTTGTCCCAAGCTGTGCCTTTAATAATAATAAATACCTAGAAGTAATCAGTGGCAAGAAATTGCACTGCAATCCCAAAAGCATGCAGTTCGAGGCCACCGTCTGCTCCACAGAAGAAGGATGGGCAATCTCCTCCCATTTGATTGCCTGCCTCCAAAAACCCACCAGAGGATCAGCTATGAGTCAGTTCTGACTTGATGGTAAACAACAACAACAAAAGTAGTAATTAATACATATTAATAAAGATAACAGAAGAATCGATGCCTTTGAGATGTGGTGTTGGAGATGAGTACCAAATAGCTCATGGACTTCCGAGAGAACAAACAGATATGTCTTAGAGAAAGTACAGCCAAGATGCTCTTCGGAGGCAAGGATGGTGAAGCTTCACCTCACATATTTTGGGCATGTTGTTAAGAAGGGACAATCATTGAAATAAGACTTCATGCTAAGAAAGGTGCAGGGTCAGCGTAGGAGAGGAAGACCCTCAATGAGATGGGTTAACATAATTGCAACAACAACAGGCTCAAGTATGCCGGAGATGATGAGGATGGCACAGGATAGGACAGAATTCAGACCCATAATTTATAGGGTCACTATGAGTCATACTCAATGGTACCTACCAACAGAAGCAGCAGTAATTAATAACGAATACTCTTGTGACACAGTAGTTAAGTATTTAAGTATTAATTAAGAATTCATGCTCTTGTGACACAGTAGTTAAGAATTAATCATTAATGTTCTTGTGACACAGTAGTTCTCAGCTGCTAACTGAAAGGTTATCAGTTCAAACCTACCTAGCAGCTCTTTGGGAAGAAGACCTAAAGATCTGTTTTTGTAAAGTCTCCTGTCTAGAAATCCCGGGGGAAGTTCTACTCCTAGGGGTAAAAAGTCAACCTGATGGATCCCAACAGCAATGAATATTTAGGAAACACCACAGTGTGCCAGACACTGCGCTCAGCTGTATAAGCATTTGATCCGGTAGCAACTCTATGAGGAGTCCTCGAGCTGCAGAGCAAAACATTGATGGTAAAAGTCATTAGCTGCTCTGCAGACTACAGATGGGAAAGTGCACTTTTGTAAAGATTTACAACCTTGGAAACCCTCTAGGATAGTTCTAGTCTGTCGTACAGGAAATCAACCAGGGAGCTTTAGTGACCTAGTGATAAGAAACTGCACTGCAATCCGAAGCAATGCGGTTCGAATCCTCCAGCTGCTTTGTGGGAAAAGTATACATAGTCTCCTTCCATGTGATTAACTGCCTCCCTCTGGAGGGTCAGCTATGGGTTGGTTCTGACTCAATGATACTATACAACAATAACAATAACAGTGGGTGAAGTGAAAACCAGCATCTCAAATACTTTAGGCCTCTTACCAGGTGGAGCTGGTTCCGGAAAGAGACCGAATTGGAAAAGCAGAGAGTGAGTGATTGAGACAGAGGAAGACCTTCACTAATGTGGACTGTGAATCCATGGTTGACGGCAGAGGTTGTGAGGACTGCAAAGGCTGGAACAGGGTTTTGTTCTGTCGGGGAGCCATTCTTATTATGTATTAAAAGGTCACCAACTGAGTTCAAGCCAAGTCATCGACAACTGGTTTGTTTACTGCACTGGGGTCATAAGAAAGTGTTAAGCATTGTGGAAAGTGTAAGTAAATATAAAATATCTGTTATATAATATGCTTTTAATAAATCACAAGAGTTTCTTAAGTTTGTTAATCAGTAGTGGGATAAAAAAAAATAAGATGCTTCTAAAAGTTCCAAATCACTAGACATAGAAAATCAGGGGGAAAGGAGAAAAACCAATGGTGGTTGGCAGTGCCATGGAGTCGCCTCCGGCTCACAGCGACACCGTGAACCACAGCTCTGAACCTTGTCCTGACCTGCGCTATGTTCACAATCTCTACTGTGCCTGAGCCCATTGTCACAGTCCCTGGGTCGGTCCATCTGGGTGGAGGTCTTCCTCTCTTTCTCTGACCCTTTGCCTTTCCCAGCATGATGTCTCTCTCCAAGGACCAGCCTCTCCTGACAACATACCCAAAATACATGAGATAAAGTTTCACTCTTCTTGCCTCTAAAGAGCACTCTGGTTGCACTTCCTCAAAGACAGAATCTCTTGGGGGGTTTTTTCAATCTGTGGGTTATTCAATACTCCTCACCAACACCATACTCCAAAGGCATCGATTCTTCTTCGGCCTTCCTCATTACTTCTCCAACTCTTCAATTCATGTAAAGCAATTGAAAATACTATAGTTTGGATCACATACACCTTAGTCTTTATATTTACATCCTTGCCCTTCAGTACTTTGGAACAGTCCTTGACAGCAGATTTAAATAAGGTACAGAGGGCATTTAATGTTGAACTATCAACCAGAGAGTCATCAGTTTGAATCCACTCCTTGCTCACCAGGAGGAAAATACAATGTCCTCCTGTGAGACATAGCCTCAGAAACCCACTGGAGGGTCACCAAGGATTTTGGTTTCTATTTTGTTGTTCATCTCTCAGCTAAACAAGAGCCAGGACTGTGATGAGAACAATAACACCAGGAAGGTATGCCCTCTGTACAATCAATTGTACAAGATCAAAACCACAGGATGTGTCCAGTGACAAACCTCCGAAGGCAGCAAAGAAGGATGAAGGGTAATGGTAAACATAGGGAGGAAGTGGGAAGAATGCTGTGAGGAGTGCACTCGATGCCATAAAACAAAATGCATATAAATGATTAAGTGAGAAATCAACCCATTATGTGAAGTTTCACCCAAATAACAATTGAAAAATACAAGCGTGAATGAATGAGTAAATAAGCCAAACCATACTTAGCTTAATGGGTGTTGCTGTTAGGTACCACTGAGTCAGAACTGACTCACCACTGACCCTCCAGCAGGTTTTCAGAGGCAGTAACCGCCTGGGAGGAGATTGTTCATATTTCTCCCAAGAGCAACTGCTGGATTCGAATCACATGCTCAGCTTCATGGTCTTAAGTAACTACATAAATGAAAGAAAACTTTAAAACATACATGAAGGTGTTAGAGTCCTTCAGGAAGAATCAGAAATTGAACCCTTTCATTCTTTGGTCTTTGACTTTTGTTTCCTAAAACAGAAACACTTTCTTTACCACAGATGTGCTTTGGAAAAAGAGACAACGAGAAACTCTCGGCAAACGCGAACAAAATGAAAAAGCAGGTCAAGTGGAAATGAGGATTGGTGGGGGAGCCAGGATGAGTCTGACTCTGAAGGTTGGGAGTTAGGTGAATCCAGCTGTGAGAGGTCAGGAAAGGAGACCGGCACTTCAGCTGAATTCTAGACAGATGTGTTTTTCCCTGTAACAGACAGAAGCTCTGCATCATCCATCCTCTCAGCTGTCCCCAAAATACATCCGAGCGTCTCCTGTGTCGTATGATCACCAGGCTGTTGTCCCTGTGTCCCTCACTCCTTCTACTGAGACATGGTACTGCCCCTGCACAGGTTCCATCACCAGGGGCTCTCAGGGACCTGGCACCTCTAGTCCAAGCACCTCCGTGCCAGAAAGACCAGTTACAGAGAATCACCCAGAAGGGGCATGCCACCTCTCCTGAGACCATATCTCCTGCCAACAGCTCAGCTTCATTCCTGCCCTGCCCAAAGCCTAGGAGGAATGTTAGGCTTCTCCCTCCCAAGCCATCGTTCACCACCATATTGGATCATGGCATGGATAGGCTGGCCACGCTTCCAAGTCTTTGTCCATTGGTCCAGCCACCACCACATTGGCTCATCAGTGCCAGCTGAGCCCTGGAATGTCTATAACACCCATTTATTGAGCTCTCCTGCCTTATGAAGGTTGGAGTAGAAAACTCTCTAAGTATGACTTTGATTCGTATCTTCTCTTCACAGCAACTCTATAAGAAATATACTGTTATTATCTCCATTATATAGAAGAGGAAGTTGAGTCAAACGGATTAAGGAATTTACCCAGAGCCTCACAATAGGAATGGGTGGGACTGGGATAATTATTCAGGTCTGTCTGCTCTGGAACCTGACTTTTTAAGTTGTTATGGCTTTTTTCTGGGGTTTTCCCTCATTCTCCACCCAAGGTCAAATGTGTTGTTATTGTCATCGTCCAGTTTTGTTTGGTTGGTCTTCTGGTATGTGAATTTCTCCCTTTTTATGTACATCTATGCTCATGCATAGTTCCATAGATTCATAAATGAAATCGTTGAATATGTGTATTTTAAGGCAGCCAATCTTTTATTTTCTTGATTCTCTCTCTCTCTCTCTCTGTGTGTGTGTGTGTGCACGCATGTGTTTATTTGTCTGTTTCTCTCTCGTTTCTCCTCTTTCACAAGTTCCTTCCATGTTACCCACAAAAGTCAAGTTCATGCTCTGTGATATTGTTCTTAACTCTTTTGACTTATTATCCTCCCCAGTTTCTCCCTCCACACACTCTATACATTCAAATTATTTCTGTATCCCTTTGCCTTTCGTTAAAAAACCGAAACTAAGCTCGTGCATGCACTTTTCTCTTTCTGTTCTTACTCAATAGTACGTTGCTGCAACCTAGTATGTCATCGATAATCCAGCATGAGTCTATTCCACTATTATAATAGCAGTGTGACGTGCCATGGTGTGTGTGGGCGCACCGTGGGCTGGACTGATGGGCAATCCCTGAACAGCACAAAGGTTTTCGCTCGGCTACTAGCCCAGTTTGATTTGCTTCTATAAAGATTCAAAACAAATAGATAAGAAACCTCAATACTATCAAGTTGATTCCAACTCACAGCAAACTCATTGAATATAGAGTGGGACTATTGAATAATGTGTCCAGGTCTGTAACAGGAAGCTCTGGTGGCCTAGCGGTAAGGAGCTGCACTGCCAACACAAAGGCATGCGGTTTGAATCCATCAGCTGCTCCGCAGGAAAAATGTGGGCAATCTCCTCTTATGTGATTTACTGTCCCTGAAATCCCGCTGGAGGGTCAACTATGGGTCGGTCTTGACTGGACAGTGCATAACAACAACAATCTCTGTGGGAGCACACTGCCACATCTTTCTCTTACAGATCAGATGGTGGGTTTGAACCACTAACTTTTCAGTTAGCTGTCCTTGATGTAACCCCCCCTCCCCGCAAGCTGCCAGGACTCCTGTCCATAAAGCGCACAGTGCTGTGTGCACTCCCTTGCTTGTGTGCTGATATGTTTTTCTCTGGGGAATGAAGTCTACAGATCAGAGTTGCTGGATTGAAGGTGGCGTTCGCTTTCCTTAATGGTTTGTTAAGTTTTTTAAGTCATGCGTGTTGGAGGGGGGGTGGTGGTGGTGGAATCCAAGTAGTACATATTCTTCCCTTTTACATCTGAGGAGGGGGAATCCCACAAACTTGCTACCTTAACACAACACTGATTTATTATCTTGCACTTTGGATGGTCAAAAGCTAAGTCCTAATTCTCTTACACCGGCTTGACTTGGCTCCCCCTGGAGCCTCAAAGGGAGAATCTGGTTCCTTGGTTTGTCTTAACGGCCAGCAGTCGACTGCATTTTGTAGCTTCTAGATACTTCCTTAATTAAAAAAAGCAAACAAAAACCAAAAAACAAACTTGTGGTGGTGCAATGGTTAAGTACTCAACTATTAATCAAAAAGTTGACAGTTGAAGTTCAGTCATCCCATGAGATAAACGGCCTGGCCATATGCTCCCATCGATTGCTCCTAGGAAAACCTATGGGGCCTCTCTTCTTTATTGTATATGGTCAACCTGATGGCACCCAGCAACAGCCCTTTCCTCCACCTCCAAAACCAGCGATGGAGCATCTTCAAATCTTCTCTCCCTAGCTCTGTCTTTCTCTCTATCATGCTCTGTTTCTTCCAAACCCCTTTGGTTACACTGAGTCAGCCTGGACAATTCACGTCAACCTCCCCCAGTTAAAGATTCCTATTGTAAATGCATCTGCAGTGGCTCCTTTGCTATGCAAGATAACACATTCACGTGTCCCGGAGGTTGGTTCATGGCGCCTTTGGGACCATTGATCACCTTGCTACACAGTGTGAAAGAGTAAGTAATGAATCTCCCTCCCCACCCCCAACTTCTAAACTCTGCTCTCTCCTTTGTTTCCAGTTTCTGGTGGGTTCTCCTAAAGACATTTTATTGTTGTTGTTGTTGTTGTTGTTGTTGTTGTTGTTGTTGTTGTTGTGTGCCACCGAGTTGGAACCAACCCATGGCTGACCAACCAGTGGCTTTCAGGGTCAGTCAATCACACAGGAGGAGATGACCCATCCTTCTCCCTCAGAGCCGCCGGTGAATTCGCACTGCATGCCTTTGGGATTGCAGTGCAGTTTCTCACCACTAGGCCACCAGAACCTAAAAGACATTTTAGGCGAATTCAAATGCACATTTATAATTTTTTTTTCAGTAGAAATTTTTATGAATAATTGCATAACAGTACTGTGTTTCCTACGTCTGACTTGTTACTTTCCAGTGTTTGGGTGACTGTCCCATAGCTGTTGCTCAGGTCCCCAGCTGGAAAAGAAAAAGGCCTGTGATCTAATTTTGAAAGCACACAGCCACTGAAAGCCTATGGAGCAAACTTCCACTTCCAATACGTGGGGTCACCATGAGTCGGAATCACGTAAAAGGCATTTTGTTTGCTGGTTTGGCTTTTCATTTGTTTTTCTTTTCTTTTTTTTCTCCTTTCTTGATGTGGACCATCAAATTGGATCTGACTGGAGATGAGCCCCTCTTCAGGGGAGCATCTGGTAGATTTGAACTGCACACCTTCAGTATTGCAACTCAGCTTCTTGACCCTAGGCCACCAGAGCTAGTTCACCAGAGCTCCCTTTTTTCCTTCGCTTTTTGCTTTGGTTTGTTTTTAGTTTGTTTGGAGGACTGATGCCTTTGAATTACCCTGTTGGTGAAGAGTATTACCTAGGCCACGGATTGACCAACAGATAGGCCAACTGACTTAGAAGGAGTGCGGCCAGAGTGCTCCTTGGGGGTGAATATGGAAGTGCAGATTGGGTCTTCTACACATTTAGATGTGTCATCAGGAGAGAAGAGTCCCTGGAGAAAGACAGAGAGCTTGGTGAACAGCAGGTCAACAAGAATCCACAAGGTGGATTGATACAGCAACCTCAATGGTGAGGATGGCGTAGGTGCGGCCAGTGTTTTATTCCATCGCCCCAGGATGGCTATACATGCCTAACAGCAGTTAAACACCAGAGGCAACCTGCTTGGTGAAATGGTTAAGCACTGGGCTAATAATCTTCAAGAGGGCAGTTCAAACCCACCCAGGCCTATTGGAAGTAAAATCCGGTTCTCTGCGCCCTTCTACTCTGCACTCACCAAATCGCTGTTGAGTTGAAATCGACTCAATGTTAACAAACGACACTGCACTTCCAAGTATAGACAGGTAGACGTGAGTTTGCATTTTGCGGAGGATGCTAGAGATATTTGGAAGTTGTTGGCATAGAATTTATCTTTAGACATGATAAATGAGTTTGATAAAAGAGGCCAGAAACAGAAATTACAATGTCACAGGAAAGTGAACAAGCCTGTCTGCACATCCCCATCTGTGGTCTGGAATCTGGATTTTCTCTTTTGGAAAAAGGTTATCTCTGTTTAACCCCATGGAGACGTCGCTGATCTGGAGCTGGGCAGGGCTGGGCCTGCTGGCTGGTTCTTTCCCATGATTCCAGTTGGCACCTGAACAGAACAGCCAACTCTATGTCTGCAATAGTGATGTGTCAGTCATGCCTAATCACATTGTTTCAGCCTGCTGGGACTTGCCTCCTCGAGACAGAAGGCACTGGTCTGGTTTGTTAGCTCCAGCAGAGCTTTTGCCAAATAAGAAGATGCCACATTTAGGACAACGACCTTCCACTGCTCGTGGTCATAGACTGTTGACAACCACCTGCAACAGTAACAGTAAGAGCTGTGAGTTATTCAGCCCTGCCTGGCTGTCCAGCGCTGTGATAAGAGTTTTGCATTCATCATTTTATTCTGCTCCCACATCCAGCCTTTATGATAAATATCACAATGGGAGTTTGCTTTGACATTGTAATGTCTTCATTACATCAACTAATGGTAGGCAGGAGCTCTGGTGGCTTGTTGCTGTAGTTGTTACGTGCCATCAAGTCGCCTGCAACTCATAGCGACCCTATGTACAACAGCCCTAAACCTTGCTCTATCCTGTGGCAATCTTGTTGTCTCTGACACACGGACCCTCATTACCCTAGTCACTTAATCAATCTATCTCATCAAGGGTCTTCCTTTCCCATGCTGTCCCTCCACCATCCCAAGCATGATGTCCCTCTCCAAGGACTGGTCTCTCCTTGAAACATGCCCAAAGTATGTCAGACAAAGCTTCAGAATCCTTGCCTCCAAAGAGCAGCCTGGTCTCACCCTCTCTACGACAAACGTGTTTGTTCTCCCAGCAGTCCATGGTATATTCAACACTCTTCTCCAACACCACAGCTCAAAGGCATAAATTCTCCTTCTATCATCACAAGTCGTTGTCCAGCATTCTGATGCATAGCAAGGAACTGTGAAGACTGTGGCCTGGGAAAGGCCTTACACTGACCAGTCCAACTCCAGTCCTAGGCCCTCCAGAATCTGATCCAGCTGGTCCAGCCAATTGTGCACAGTCGTTAAGGCTATGGCTCTCTCTCGTTCCTCCGCAGCTCACATCGCACTCCCGCGGGAGCGGCATCTCCAGCAGCGTGATCACGTTCTGAGGGATGGTGTGCAGCAGCAGGCTCTCCAGGACGTCCATGGAGAGCGACTTCAGTACTTTGAAGAGGTCTTTTAATTTCCTGGATGCTGGTACCAAGAGTGATGATTGCTTCGTGGGAAGGAATTGCACTCCCAATCCAAAGGCATGACCTTTGACTCCCCCAGCTGCTCTGCAGGAGAAAGATGGACGATTTCCTCCCATACAATTTACTGCTTATAAGTGACTGGCGGAACAAACCAATGAGATCTGTAAACTTTCACTCAAATAAAATAGATTTTTTAATTAATTTTTTGAACTTAATTTTAATGAAAGTTTACAAAGACTTAGGGTTTCCAGTCATTAATTGTTGCAAAAATAGACTTACTTTTAAAACAAATTTTTTTTAAATGTAAGTGTTGTATTTAAATGGAAATAGTTCATCTTATACAATCTACCAACTATACTCTCCTCTCCCCAAGTTATTTTCATGAGAACACTCAGGCAAGGGTTTTTTTCACTTACAAAAATTAATATACTGTGTTTATGAAAATACTTTAGGATAAGGGTGCATGATTAACCAAAAAGCATGACACCAAGATTATTTACATAATCAAAGCTACATCACTATTGTTGTATAAATACATATAATGCAATGTTTGCCAATTCAACATTTCCCAGGTGTCGGATTAGTGCTATCAATTCCATTAATCATGTTGTGTAACCCCCATCCACACTCATTGCCAAATTTCTCCTCACTAAACCAAGACTTGCTACTTCCAAAGCAATGGTTCCTCCTCCGTCCAGTTTTACAAGTATAAACAAGCACAGAGAAGTGAAGTGGTTTGTCCAAAATCACACAGTAAGTAAATGAAGAAGAATGAAAATGTCAGAGGCCTGTCCTTCTAACTCCATGTATAACAAACAACTGCAAAACGTGTGTATGTACGGTGCCCCAGCCTGCCATAAACTTCCTTACTAGCCCTTCATCGAGAAATCGGCACATTCTGGTTTCCAGAGTTTTCTGAATGAGAGAATAAATGTTAGCATAAACCAGCCCACAAAGGAATTGTTAGCCTGTATCATGTTGCATTGGGCTTAGTGATGGATGAGTTTGACTTCTCAGCTAGGCTGTGAGCTATTTGAGGGGAGAGACCTTTCCTTACATACTTTAATGATGAAGTCTAATGCGTTTGGGGAGTTTACTGTAGCGGTTAAATCTCATGAACTCTGGAGCCAAGCTACTCAAGTTCAAGTCCTATATTAGCTGAGACTCCTTGAGCAAGGTCAACCATTCTGTGTTTTGTTTCACTTGTCTGGAAAACAATCTGTTGGTGAGATAGTAACACCAGTATCTTACTTATTAAGATTAAAGAAACATAGACCTTGATATAGAAAATTTTCAATTTGCATTAGCTATGAGCCTATGGCTCAGATCTTTTGTCCTTAAAGCTCTGGTAAACTAGTGGGTAAGGAGCTGCCCTGCTAACTCAAAGACACATAATTGAACTCACTAACTGCTTCTTTCTTTCTTCTTCTTCTTCTTTTTTTTTACTAACTACTTCTTGGGAGAAAGAAAGACAATCTCCTCTTCTGTGATTTACAGCCTCTGAAAAACCAATGAAGAGTCAGCTATGAGTTGGTTCTGACTTGATGGTACATAATGACGACAGAAGTCTTAGTAAACTCAATGACAGACACCTAACAACAATAACAAAAATGTGTCTACGATGTCACAGAGAGGGGCCTGTGGCATCAGGCACTACTGGTATTTTATAACCCAGTACAAAGGTGCGTGCCTAACAACAACCACTTTCTGAGCATTCAGTGTTAGAGACCAAACACTTTATATGCATCATTGGACTTAATCCCCAGGACAATAATCTGAGACAGACAGGATTATTATCCCATTTTTCCTGATAAAAGACTACAGCTAAGAGAAATGAAGTCATGTGCAGGGAGTCTTAAAGCAAATAAATACAGACAAAGAAAAGGAACCAGTTTATGCCCCACATGGCCAGAGGTTATCTCTGTTATACCAATAAAGGTTCATCAGAAGAATAGAACCCATTCTAAGTATCTCAAATGGAGGGAATTTTATTGGAGAAATGATTACACAAATTACCCAATAGCAGGAGATGGTGATGCAACCCTTAGATTTAATGGCAGCAGGAAGCTGCCGTCACCACCAGGGCTGGAGGGACACAGGGGAGAGACGGTGGTGCCAACGCCCAAGAATTGGGACAGGTCACTAGGAGCTGGGAGTGTGACCGGGGCTGCCCAGGGGGAGCTGAACCAGGAAGCAGATGCAGCTCCTTTGAAAATGCTCTCCTAAGTCAGGATTGAGGGGAGGCAGAGTGACAGGTCTGGGGTCACTCTGGCCTTTCCTTTGTCTTGCTGTAATATCCCCACCCAGTACCATTTTTTGGCCTTGTATAACTGGACATTTATCAGTGGGCAGTTGTTTTTAAGTACCGTGGAGTAGACTTCGTCTCATAGAAACTCTACGAACACCAGATCTGAACCCTACCCTCTCCTGCACCTTCCTGACCTTCTCTGATATGCTAGGTCCTGGTCTTGTTTAGTTGTGATGTGTATAGTTTTGTTTTTTTCTTACAGTCACTGTGGCAATCGATCCTGTTGAGGGTCTTCCTGTCTTTCTCTGACCCGTCACCTTTCCCAACATGACAACATGGCCAAAGTATGTGAGATGAAGCCCTCTGGTTTCACTTCCTCCAAGACAGACTTGTTCTTCTGACAGCCTGTGGGCTAGTCTGTACTCTTCACCAACACGATGCTATAATTCAAAGGCCTGGGAAAAGCAGTTTGCTAAAGAAGGGCAGGAAAGGATCGAAGATCAAGCATCATTGCTCTGTTTACCTTGGGAACTTCAAAACTTCTCCTAGTACAATGCCCAGAGAAGACCCTTCATAAGCAAGAAGATACTAAAGACTATGTATCCAATCAAGAGCAACCCCAAAAACCTGCAGAAGTCATGCAAGTTATGTGAAGGAATGGAGGAAACCGGTTATAGGGAGTGGTGAGGGCTGTGACAAACTGGGCAGCTCTTACACCCAGTTTATATGGGGAGCCAATTTCTGCCAAGCAGGACCAGGGTTTAATGACACCAGATCTGCTCATTGTCCTGGAGATATGGACGTGCTAGTTTTCAACTCAAATTTATGCTTTCATTTCAAAAGGCTGGAAAAGATGTCACATCCGGATGATCCTAAGACATCTTGAAGGGACAGAAAAAAAGAAATCATCAAAGACTGCATGGGGTCATCAGCAGGTGTGGGAGGTAGCATAGCAGGGATCCCCACAGCTCAGGTTAAACATCAAAAAGAAGGCCAGGAGGTATCCTAGGATGAACCCTGGAGCAGGAGAAGGACATTGGAGGAAAGCTGTGGAAATCTGACAAAAAGTCTGAAGTTTAGTTCATAGGAACACATTAGCATTGTTTTCTCCTTTCATCCTCTGTCCCAAGGTAATGTAAGCTACTGACATCATGGGAAACTCAATGAAGCCAGGTGGCCTAGCTATGATGAGTCTATTCCGACTTGAGAGAAACAAGCTGTTGTACCAATGTTCATAGCAGAGTTATTTACCATTACAAAAACAAGGAAACAGTCCAAATGTCCAACCGCAACCGAATGGATTGAGAAATTGTGGTCCATTCACACAATGCAGCACTCGGGAGCAATGATTTCGAAAATTACTACGTAGCTTGGGAAGGACTGGAGAACTTTATGCTGAGTGAACCATCTCAGTCCCATAAAGACAAATATATGGATCATTATTGTAGGAACAGAAAGATAACCAGCAAATGAGTGTAGGAGGATCCAAGGGGAGAGGGTAGGAGCAGAGAGGTGACAATGGGCAGAGGGGGATTCATAGGGTTGCACAATTTGATGAATGGACAGAGGGAAGGATGGGTAGGCAAAGGAAATGGGAAAGATCCGGTGGGGATCTGGAAAGACCGGGCAATAGTGGGCATCGTTCAATATTGATTAATTTTATGACATATAATGAATGGGAATGATTGTATGAAACATGATGTGAATGAAGAATAGTGTGAAACACGATGCATATGACATTTAAAAGCAAATCAATATAAAATAAAAATTTTTAAAAATCTATTTTTATGCACACCCATGTTTATTGCAGCTTTGTTCACAATAGCAAGGAGTTGGAAACAACCTAAGTGCCCATCAACAAACGAATGGCTAGAGAAGCTGTGGTATATTCGCACAATGGAATACTATGCTGCATTAAAAAACAAGGAACTCATGCAATATTATTCAAAATGGTTGACTCTGGAGAACATTATGCTGAGTGAAATATCCCAGTCACAAAAGGACAAATATTACATGATGCCACTATTGTAGAATGGGACTGTCCTTGGGGTTGGGGAGAGACTGAGTAAGATGGGTTCAATAATGTATACTGCACTGAAACAGAGGAGGGAGAAAACTGTTTAAAAGAGATATATAACTAGTTATTTCTGTCATCACAGGAGTCTAGAGCGAGGGCTACGTGGTGGAGGGTTTGTAAAACAATGAAAGAATCTTTTCTTTTACTTTTCCATAATTTTTGACTCATGTACTTATAACTTGTTAGTCAAATTTGTGTCTTCTAGGTTGCAACACCCCCATGATACATCTTCAAGGATATGAACATGTACGGCCAAGCACAATCAATAAGAGTGCATCTAAATTCCAAAATCAATCTCCATAATAGTCTATGTGTTTCCTACTGCCAAAGGGGCCCTTTAGAGTAGTGAGAGAAGATCTTCACCCTGAAACCCACAGCGTCCCTTTTCAGCAGGAAGTAGCTAAGAGAATACGCCATCCCCTTTTCCTTATGACTCAGGGTGAAGTCTCTCTCAGGGAGGAGTGATAGGGAATGGCAAAGGACACACTGACAAAGAAGATTAATCAGAACTGGCTTTGACAAGCACTGTGGCATTTGGACAAGTACAAACTGGGAGGAGGGTAGAGAGAATAGTGCAACAATGAATGAATGGAAACCCAAAATCTCTGTAAATGTTTATGAAAATTAATAAAATATAATTATAGGAAAAAAATTTAAAAAATCTATTTTTAAAAAAAGAAAGAAAAATGAAGTGTTGGTGTTGGATGAGAAATACATTTGGGTGGTCTAGTGGGTAAGGAGTTGCACTGCCAACCCAAAGGCAGATGGTTCGAATCCACCAGCAGCTCCACTCGAGAAAGATAAGCAGTTTCCTCCCTTGTGATTTATAACCTCTAAAAAGCCACTGAAGAGTCAGCCATGAGTCAGTTCTGGGTCTATGGCAGTAAGTTGTTGTTACAAACTTACATGAAGTTTAAAATGACTTCAAAATAAAAGTTTATTTAAAAGAAGCAAATGTAATTGAGCAAACTATCCTAAATCTATTTCTAAAGTAAAAAACAAAAAAATCAATGAGTTCAAAATGATAAGTGAAAAAGGAAAAAGCTTGTCACCCAGGGAAGTAACTCTTACACCAAATTCTTAGTGTAAAAAGTAGCAATTGGAAGAAAGCCATTTTCTGTACATTGCGCAGTGAGGTGGGGAACTGGGTTGTAAAGAGCTGCACTGCTAATCCTAAAGTGGTGCCTCTCTGGTGATTCAAACCCACCAGCTGTTCCTCGAGAGAAAAATGAGCAGACCCCTCCCGTGCAGATCAGCTATGAGTTGGTTCTGACTCAAGGGAAATGCGTGAGTGAGTCAGTGAGGTAAAGCTCTTTCTTACAGGAGGATGTCAGTTCCTCAAAAACAGAGTAGACAAGATGACTGATATTAGAATTTTGCAACCCTGAACAAAATAATTGATTCAGCCAATCATCAGCAAACTTTGAAGTCAGAGGTTCAAAGGGGCTGGCTGTTCTCAAAGAACTAGGGAATCACCCATACCTGATGATCCTTGGTGATACATACATCTCTCATTGGTTGTGAGAGAAGAAACAATCTCATTAGGGAAGAATCAGGTTGTTATCATCTGATCAGCCTGAGTTTCTCTACTAAGACAGTCAATGTGTGTCTTCCAGCCTGTTGCTCCCCCTGCCAGCTATGACGCATTCTTAACCAAATATCCAACATTCGGTCCAACCTTCAGATGTGCCTTTTCAACCTTCAGATGTGCCTTTTCGTTTATCAGAATACAGAAGATAGAGGAACAAGTTAAGATATTCCACAAAGCAGAGATCACAGACACAGCCAGGAAGAACATTCGGCAAGAATGTTCCTCTTTTCACTGACGCGCTGCTTTACAAAGCAGAATGTCCTTCTTCCAGAGCTGATTCCTCCAGACAAAATGTCTAAAGTACACATGATGACGTCTCAACCATCTCGCTTCTTTTTTTTTTCCAATCTTTTGCCCAATTTTTTATTGTGATTTTAATGAAAATATACAGAAAGGTTGGATTTTCATTCATTCATTGATGCACATTTTTCTCCTTCCCCCAATTTGCTTTGTAATGCAAAACCTCTTGTTCCAGTTTGTTAATTATTATACATATGCCAGTATTGCTACATTGCAGTATTATCTGTGTAAAAGGGTTTACCTCTCTGTGTCTCCTTTTTCTTTCATTTCTTTATTTTGTACTGATTATCTCCTATTGTATATTTCTTGAAAGGTACATATTTGATCTCTTATTTTCTTTTTTATTATTAATTTTAATGAAACTTTACAGAGACTTTGGATTTTCATTCATTCACTGTTGCACTTTTCTCCCTGCCCACCCCTCCACTCTGGTTTACTCTTCTCGTTGAAAAGTAAAAGAAAAATTCTTTCATTTTCATACAATCCCTCCCCCCAAGTCCACTCCACTGTGCAGCCTTCATTCCGGACTCCTGTCATGACAATAATACCTATTCATATATCCCTTTTAAATGGTTATCTTCCTCATCTGTTTTTTTAT
>NW_006399867.1:2294794-2296541 GCF_000299155.1 Elephantulus edwardii | reverse complement strand
TCGCTAGTGAAATCTGCTGCTTCTTCCCGATCAAAGTTTCAATGACGTGCTGCTGCTTCATGTCGTTGGTGCCCTTGTGCAGACAGTCGATGCCCAGCGCCGGGTTCATCTCCTTCACCTGCCGGGCGCGCACTTCCGTCATTGTCTGGATAGGGTTCATACCGCTGTTCTCCGAGAGGGCCATGGGGATGACCTCCAGTGCGTCCGCGAAGGCCCCCATGGCGTACTGCTCCAGGGTGGGGCACTTGTCTGCCTCCTTGCTGACGGCCAGTGCACACGAGATCTCAGCAGCCCCGCCACCGTACACCACCTGGCTGTCTCGGATGAGGTTGCGGATGACATCATGCAGGGAGCGCTTGGCCTCCTCGATTATCATCTTGTTGCCCCCGCGGATGAAGATGGTGACGGCCCTGGAGTTCTTGCACTGCTCGATGACTAGCATCTTGCCCTTGGTCGTCCCGAAGGAAATCTCCTTCACCAGCCCCGCAAAGCCCAGCTTCTCAGGTGTCAGCTCAGAGAAGCGCGGGACGATGCGCCCACCAGTGGCGATGGCAATGAGCTCAATCTCAGGCCCTCCGACCCAGCGGACCGCAGGCAGGTTGTTCTGCAGCAGTAAGTGGTTTGCCTCGTCATCAAAGCCCCACTGGCAGATGACTAGGTTGGCTCCAGTTTCCTTAACCTGGCAGATCATCTCCTCAAACTTTTCCTTCTCGTATTTCTGAAGGGCCCTGTAGTCCTCCACGGAGGTCACGTCCAGCTTGTGCTTCGTCTTGGGTTTTGGCGGCTCGAAGGGACACGTGAGGATTGCGATCCTGGCGTCCTCCACTTTCTTTGGCATCTGGGGGTGACTGAAGTCCTTGTCCACGATGACGCCCTTGATGAGCGTGGTGTCCTTCAGCCACCCGCCCACCTTGCCCTCCACCTTGATGAGCTCGAAGTCCACGTCCCTGCGCTGCATGTCTGCGACCGTGAGGATGGCGTTGACCGCGATCACCGCCATGTGCTGCTCACAGCTGTTGATCACTTTGGAGCCCAGCGTGGTCTTGGCCGTCTGGATCAGGGGCTCGGTGTCCACCAAGTCTACAAGAACGCTGTCACTGATGCTGTCCAGGTGCTCGACGGCGATGAGGGCGGCCGGCCTGCTCGTAGCCATCAGCGATGCTGATGGGGTGGATGCCGCGGTCCAGCAGCTGCTCGGCCTCCTCCAGCAGGGCCCCGGCCAGGACGACTACCCCTGTGGTCCCATCTCTGATCTCATCATCCTGGGACTTGGAGAGCTCCACCATCAGCTTGACAATCTGGTGGTCAACGTCTATCATGCTCAGAATGGTGGCCCCGTCATTAGTCACCGTCACATCACCATCCTTGTCCACCATCATTTTGTCCAGCCCATTTGGTCCTAGTGATGTTCGCATGGTGTTCGCCACAGCCTTGGCGGCCATTATGTGAGACTTGAGGGCTTCCAGCCCCATGAGCCGGGACTTGCAGTCCTGGTCTTTAATGATGAGGAAAGGGCGCCCATACTCATCGAAGGCGAGGGTCCCCACGGACGCCATGATGCAACAGAGCCAGAAGACACAAATTTAACTAACAAGTTAAAAGTACATGAGTCAAAAATTAAAAAGCAATAATATTCCGAGTAGAGGTTCTAATAGTGGCGCAAATCAAGTTACAGAGGAAAGGTGCTTCTTACAATAAAAGGCCTATAGACTAGCACTTTGTCTATTATAGTGTAGAGGTTAGGAAC
>NW_006399867.1:2273721-2276228 GCF_000299155.1 Elephantulus edwardii | reverse complement strand
AAAAAAAAAGAGATGTGACACTCAATCTGGATTATTAATGTGGGTGCAACAGAAAGAGTCCTTATCGGGAGATGGTTGAGAAGAGAGAACCAGAATGTTGAATGGATGAGAAGGGCTGTGCCTGACTTGACATTACTGACTCTGAAGGTGGAAGAAGGGGCCACAAGCCACGGGCCGCAGGCCTTAAAGCTGGAGGTCAGACAAGAGAACTTCTCCCTCAGACTCTAGAAGGAGCAAAGCCACGGCCACCCTTTCTAGGACCTCTGATCTCCAGAATGTTTGTCTTCACTGCTGTCGATTCCCAATCAGGATGACCCCATGTGTGCAGAGAAGAACAGCTCCATAGGGTTTTGCAATTGCTATTACCTTTTACACTCCAAGCTGTCAGCTTTTGCATCCACCAGGTGCTCCTTGGTTCAAAGGCATGGCAGTCTGCTTCAGTAAAGACTATGACCTTGGAATCCTAATGGGCAGTTTTCCTGAGGTTTTTTTTTTTTGGGGGGGGGGGTTGGTTTTTGTTTTGGAGCTTTTTAAATATTTTTCTTTTATTGTTGTTGTTGTTGAGTGCCATCGAGTTGTAGGTGGCTCATAGCGACCTTATGAACGAAAGTCCTCAACACTTGCATGACTTTCATCCTTTCTCCAGGTTCATAGGGTTTCCAGAGGCAAGCTATTTACGGAACTGGATGCCATTCCTGCTTCCAAGCTTGTTTTAATCCGGGAGTACAACCAAACACTGTCCACCGTGGGTAACCGTTATCGCATTTGGCACATCAGTGTCACAGTGTTCAGCTTCACAGCGACCACAAGTTACCTCTGTGCGGCAAGTGGACACACCAGGGCTATATGACCTAGAATTTTAATGAAAATCTACAGAAATTTTGGATTTCCATTTATTCATTGTTGCCCTTTTCTCCCTGCCCACCCCTCCCCTCCAGTTCGTTCTTCTCTTTGAAAAGTAAAAGAAAATTTCTTTCATTGTTATACAATCCCTCCCCCCCAAGTCCATTCCACTATGCAGGCTTGGTTCTGGACTCATGTCATGACAATAATACCTAATCATATATACCTTTTAAAGAGTTGTCTCTCTCATCTATTTCAATGCAGTATAATACTATTTATAATAATTTATTCCTGTTTTATGTTGTATCTATGAGCTGGGATCAGCTTGATGGAAACTATTGGGACCTTTGGAAAGCAAATCTCCAGGCCTGTCTTTGGAGATGTCTCTAGGTGGGTTTGAACCACCAACCGTTCAGCTAATTAAGTAGAGCACTTAATGTTTCTAACAGGCAGGGACTCCTCCAGAACCTCAAGAGAATAAGTCTGTTGTTTGGGGCCATTTTGTTACAGCGGCCACAGGAAACTAATACTGGCAGAAGGAAAAGGGAGGGCAGGAAAGATGGACACTTGAGATTTGACAAGTCTAGTGAGATATGTGTTAGGTCGTGGGCAAGGAAGGAGTTGAAAAGACAAACTTTGAGACCTTGGTGGGCTGGGAAGGCAGGAGGAGGTGGCAGGCCCTTGAGGCTGTGCGACAGGTGTAGTGGATGCACCTGAGGCCCACTCACAGGTGGCTGTCTGAAATGCCAGTGTAGAGGTAGGGACCTTTCATGGGATAATAACAACTCGACGGCACAAAACAACAATAACAAGTGGAAAGCAGACGTCTGTGAAGTCACTGAAAAAAATGGAAGAGAGAATTGCGCCGCCAACCCAAAGGTACGTAGTTCGAATCCATCAGCTAGTTGCTCCGTGAGAGAAAGCTGAGCAATCTCCTGTCTTGTGACTGACTTACTGCCTTTGAAAAGTCACTAGAGGTCAACTATGGGTCGGTTCTGAGGGACTCGTTTGTACATAACAAACATAGGTATGTGAAGAGCTCCGGAGGTGCAGCGCTTAAAATGCTTGACTGCTACATCGGTGGTTGGAAGCCCTGAGCCGTTCTTGGGGAGGCTGGGGCAATCTACTCTTGAAGATTTACAGCCTTGGAAGCCTAAGAGGTGATTCCACCCGCTGCTTCAGGGTCGCTGTGGTTAGAACGGACTCAAGGTCTGAAGGGAGGACTGTGTGTGTGCACGTGGTGAGTGCATGATGGGGCATGCAGGGTGTTGTGGGGGTGCAGCGTGGGTGGGTGTGGGGGCTGAGAGTAAGCAAAGGACCGTGGGAGTGGTGGACGTGTGATAGGGCATGCGGGGTGTTGGGGGGTGCAGCGTGGGTGGGTGTGGGGGCTGAGAGTAAGCAAAGGACCGCGGGAGCTGGGGCAGTGGGGACTGTCCTGCCGCCTGGCAAGCTCCGCCCGGGGCGATCCCAGGCCTCCCCCTCCGCGCCGCCCTCCGCCCCCGCCGGCGGCAGGGGGCGCATGGAGGGGGAGCGGGCCTTCCGCGGGGCTCCACCTCCGCCGCCCGGGAAGGTGCTCCCGTTCCTCCGCCGCCCGCTCCCGACTCCGCGGGGCCCCGGGCCAGTTTGAACCGGTTGTGACCGCGCGGCGGCTGGGGGAGGGGAGG
>NW_006399867.1:2264062-2273621 GCF_000299155.1 Elephantulus edwardii | reverse complement strand
GGCTCCCGCCTCCTCCCGCCTTCTCTGCCCGCGTTCGCGCCCGGCCGACGCCAGAGCCTCCCGGCCGCCGCCGCTTCCAGCCCCGGCCGTCGCCGCCGCCGCAGCAGCAACCCTCGAGCATCCGAGCGTCCGAGCCGCCGCCGAAGCAGGTACGACAGAGACCCCGGCGCGCGGTGGGCCACGTCCCGCACCCCCGCGCCGGGCTCGAGCCCAGCGTCCTGGAGCCGGCGCCTCCTCTCGGCCCGCGCGCTCCCCGCGCTGCCTCGGCCTCAGTGTCCCACCGGGGGGCGCTGGGGTGCTGGGCTGCGGCTCCGCGCAGTGCTCGCGTTCGCCGCCGCCGCCGCGGGCTGAGCCGACGGGGTCGCGGGGCTCGGACCTGGACGGCGGGGATCGAGGGGCTCGGTCCTGGACGGCGGGAGGGGGGGGTGGTCGCAGAGCTCGGTCCTGGAGGACGAGAGCCGAGGCAGGGGGCGTGGATGCAGACGGCGCTCGCGAAACCGGGCGCGCCTCTGCGAAGCCGCGCGCCGTGAACCTGACACTGGACTTGAGCCATCTGATTGCGCGTGTGCACAGCCCGGAGTGGTGGGGACGCCGGCTCTGGGTGTTCCTATTTCACCGAAGCAAAACCTTGAGGTTCCTACGAGTGGGGGCGCTTCCTCTCTAGGTCCCAGGAAGAAGTTGCTTGTCCTGGATTTTAATTGAGACAGTCTGACCTCAGCCACACTCGTGGGACATTTTTCTTTCGACTCTAAAAATATACCTGTGTGGTGCTGGGAAAGGAGCCTTGGCGGGACTGCCAACCAAAAAGTTGGAGCTTGCAGTCTCGCAGCTGCTGTGTGAGAGAAAGAGGAAGAAATCTCTAGTCCGTAAAACTCTACAGCCGTGAAAACCCGGTCAGTGCTGCGCGGTCCTGCTGCTGCTGGTGGTGTGTGCGGTCGAGTTGGAACTGAATCGTAGCTGATCCTCCAGAGGGTTTTCAGAGGTAGTAAAATCACCTCCGAAAACAAGGAGAGATTGCCCATCTTTCTCCTGGGGTAGAACTCCAACACACCTCTAAATAAACTGTGTCCTGGCTTAGAGAGAGCCAGGGACTGAGCTGAACCTGGAGAAGCCCGGCCCCACCCCACCCTCCCTTGGCTTCCTGGGAGATGCTTTGGGGAAGCAGGAGGCAGGTTGGGGTGTACCCCTGGTACTCTGCATATGCCCCAATACTCATGCAGAGGGGCTAGAGGGCAGTAACCAGAACAAAACTACGCCTCTCCTGACTGGGAAGTTCTTGAAGATTCGGAGAGGGGAAGGCTTGGAGAATGCTGATCGCCGTCAACGTGGGGCTGTCCTGGCAGGTCCCTGGAACCGATCCAGGCGGTCATGCGTCCTCCTGTCCAGCTGAAGAGCTCTCTCCTGACTCTTGTTCAGAGGGAGGACTCAGATCTAGGAAGTGAGGTGCACCTCCACCAGCTCCCCCAACAGGCTGAATATCGAAATTTCTCTGTTGGCTTGGATCACCTTGGCCTGTCCTCTCAGTGATTTTGCACCTCAGTGAGTGCCTGGACAGGGAGTTTTGATGGCTTAGTGGTAAGGAGTTATGCTGCCAGCCCAAAGGCATGCAGTTCGAATCCACTAGGAGAAAGATGGGCCTTCTTCTTCCGTGTAATCTACTGCTTCTGAAAACTCACTGGAGGGGTCAGCTGTCAATGGGTTACTTATGGACAGTATACAACAGTGAAGGCCTGGAGAAGGGCCTGTGGTGGCTCTGGAACCTTGGAGGGTCTGAGACTTGGAAATGGGCTTTGTAAGGTTGTTTTTAAGAGGAGGAGATAAGAGGAAAAGGCCTGGTGTATACTGAATGCGTGTTAACGGTGAGAGACGACAGAGAATTAGAGAGAGGAAGCTAGTGAGGAAGCCGGGAATGAGAGAAACAGCAGTAGACAAAGTCAGATAGAGAGACAAAAAAGAAAAGCGCGTCAGACCACTATTTGAGAGAGAGAGAGAGAGAGAGAGTGAAAGAGAGAGAAAGAAAGAGAATGAACGAACAAACGAACTGGGGGTGAGAGCTTGAGAACCCAAAGCCAGAAAGAAACAACCGCTTGGACAGAGAGTCTTGCCTCTGTGTTCCCTCCCCATCTGGGGGTGGATGGAGGGTGAGGGGCAGAGCCCCAGGCCACCCCTGTGGCAGGGCCATGCCTGTGACCTCTCCAGTTCACTCCAGAATTACCCCTGTTTGACAAAATGTGAAGGTCAGGAGGAGATGCCTCTTCTGGAAACCTGGTAGAAGTCAGGGAAAGTTGAGAGATCAGTGTTGGGGCTGCAATGTGTGTGTCAAGGAAGGGGTCACGTTCAAGTGGAGAGTAAACCCAGTCATTACTATTTGTTGGTCTGTGGAGCTGGAGCTGGGCTGCCTCTACTTCCCCCATCCCTGGCACCTAGTAATGGCTAGTGGCCAGTGAGGCCTCGGGGATGATAGGCCATTGGGCAGACCCATCCCAGAACCTCAGCCTGTGGGGAGGCTGAGAGAGAATGCCTCCTTTCCCTGTAGAAAGCTGGTTTCTCTTTGCAGTTCATTCATTTGTCAACAAAGATTGGGAATGGCGGATGCCCTTGAGAGCTCTGTTCACAAGAATGTTAACTTCTTCACAGCAGTTGATTGCTGTGTTCATTGCTGTACTTCAGCTAGTAAGAGCTTGGTGTTTGTAAAATGAAATGGATGGATAGATGAATGGATAAGTACCAGCTTTGATTTAAGCATTAGAAGTAAAAGCATATTTCTCAGACTTGTGGAGACTCATAGGCCCCCACCCCAGCCTCCTTCCACCATCCCCCAGTTCCTCAATCCTAACCCCTGAGTCTCTCTGGACTCTATCATGGCACCCAGTCTGGGGAAGGACCACGTTGTGTAAAGTTGAATTCTTGTTTCTTCCTTTTGTTTTGTTCCCACCCCCCATAGTATTTTATTGTGTTTAAGATGAGAGTTTACACAGCAGATTATACTCAAATTGAACATTTTATACACAAATTATTCAGTAATACTGGTTACACTTTTCACAATGTGCCATCATTCTCATTCATTCCATTACCCATTATATGTGAGGGGGGAAAAAATACATTATTTCATTGCATTTCTTTCACTAACCAAAAGAAACCCCTAGACCCACCACTGAGTTGATTCCACTCTTGATGAACCTATAGAGAAAGGTTTAACTGTCCCATAGGGTTACCAAGGCTGTGTCTTTACAGAGCAAGCAACCTCAGCTTTGTTGTCTGGAGGACCTGGTGGGTTTGAACTACTGACCTTTTGGCTAGCGGTCAAGAGCCTTCATTGACAAGGGTGCCACCAGCGCTGCTAACTAGAAACCAGTGAAGTTATCATCCCATTTCGTACACTTGGAAACTGCGCTTTCTCATTGCACAAGCCCGCTTTCGTCTCCCACCCTACTTCCTCTCATCTACTTCCTAGTGTCATCTTAGAAGTCAGCATGGTGGAAGGGGACCACATTGTGCTCAGGGATAGGGCCTTCTGGGCCCTCACTTCCCCGGAAGCCAAGCCCAAGGTTTCAGCTTTTCATTCTGCCAAACCAGCCTGAGCCTTTGTGTGAAAAAGATCCTAGTCTCCCTAACAAAGGTCATAGGCTCGAGACCAGCCTGCAGGTTCTAGGAAGCATGGGGCATAGTTCATGGTGTATCAGTCCCTCTCCTTCATGTATTCCGGAGCCTTAATTCCAAGACTCCTTAGAGGCCTAAGAATTTCCTTCCAGTGACTGAGGAAGCCTGTGGAGCGGGGCCCTCCCTCCCAAGGACACAGTTCTCCAGTCAGCCGCTTTGCCAGCTGGACCAGCCACCAGCTGGAGACTCTGCACAGCTTGGGCCCCGGGCCCTGAAAGACACGCTGAGTTTCAAAGTTCAGTTGGAAGTGGAACTTCACCAGAAAGCAGGAAGCTTCAGAAAAGGAAAGGGAGAAAAAAACAACCCTTCCTTTTCCGTTTTTATTGTCTCTGATTGACGCCTCTCACCTGTGTTTGAGGAGGAAGGTGTTTAACTGCAGCGCAGTGGGGCTGGGAGTCTTGGCTTAGAGAACACAACTGCCCGTCGTTCACAGGCACACTTCATTTTATTGCACTTCTATAAATACAGCCCTTGTGATTTCTGCAAATTGAAGGTTTTTGGCCATCCTGTGCCGAGTTAAGTTCTGCTGGATCTGTATTTCCAACAGCGTTTGCTGACTTTGTGTCTTGGTGTCACATTCTGATATTTCTCATCATACTGCAGACTTCTATTATTGCACACTCAGGGATGACAGTAGAGTACAAGTGTAACTTTTGATGTGCATTGAGAAACCAAACAATTGATGTGCACTGCCTTGTTGAGACTTTCGCTTTATTGCGGTGGCCTGGAGTGAAGCCTGCAATCTCTCTGAAACATGCCTGGGTAGAGAGCAGGCAGTTCACTGCACAGCAGGCACTTCGAGCAATGCCATGCCTCCGTTAACCCAGTTGGTCTGCATACTCACTTTTTTTTTAATGGCTTTTTTCCAGTAGTGATTTTAACAAAAGTTGCCAGTAAGGTTGGGTTTTCATTCATTTACTCACTGATGCGCATTATTCTGCCTCCTCCAGGTGGGTGCATCCTCATCGCTGTCTTACTGTCACCAACATTATCACTTACTGCCATCATCACCCACCCCGATTACCGTTATCAGTATCCCCGTCACCACCACCCCATCACTAACACCTCCAGACCCTCATCATTATTCCTTTGTCACTGTCATCACCACCATCACCATCACCCTCCCCACTCTCCTTATCACCTCCATCATCACCATCAATATCAACATCACCATCCCTGCTCCCCCATCACCATCATCTTCATCACCTCTATCATCACCATCACCTCCAGACCCTCATAATTATCCCCTTATCACTGTCATAGCTGCTGTCACCACCACCAACATCAACGTCCCTACACTCCTCAGCACCTCCATCATCACCATCAGTATCCCCGTCACCCCCATCCCCATCACCTCCAGACCCTCATCATTATCCCCTTATCACTGTCATCACCACCATCACCACCATCGCATCCCCACTCTCTTCATCACCTCCATCATCCGTATTAACATCACCATCCCTACGCCCCTCATCACCATCATCTCAGACCCTCATCATTATCCCCTTATCACTGTCATAACTGCTGTCACCACCATCAACCACCATCCCCACTCTTCTCATCACCTCCATCATCACCATCAGTATCCCCGTCACCACCCCCCATCACCGCCATCTCCAGACCCTCATCATTATCCCCTTATCACTGTCATCACCGCCATCAACACCATCAACATCTGCATCTCCACTCTCCTCATCACCGTCTGTTGCAAACCGGACACAGAAAGAAAGCAGGGACACGAGGAAATGAGCTCAGAAAAAGAGGGAAGGCTGAGGCAGAGGTCCTCTCACAGCATGGCACTGTGAAAAGGCCCTTTCTTAGTCTCCCTGTGATTTTTATTTAGATTCAGCCAATCATCCTCAAAAAGGTTCAATCTCCAGAGACTATATTTTTCCTTTTACTTAAGTGTTGCCAACATAAAAGTGGGTACGCTTAACCTTTAAACTAAGACCAAAGCTCAGACACAGCTTCCCCTCGGGTGGAAGGCTGGGCAGAATTCTCTGCAGAGGGAGCTCAGTCCTGTCTGGACTCTGATCTCAGCTGTGGCTTGGCTGTCACTGTGCTGGGGGAACCACAACCATCACCTCCATACCTTCATTATTATCCCTTTATCACTGTCATCACCATCTCCACTCTCCTCATCACCTCCATCATCACCGTCAGTATCAACATCACCATCCCTACTCTCCCATCACCATCATCTTCATCACCATCACTACCACCATCATCATCATGATCACCAACACCAACACCCTTATCACCATCATCACCACCATCACCACTACTTCCATCCCCCCTTATCCCACCACCATCACCCTCACCAGCCCCTCCCTCACCACCATCACGACTGTAAGTATCACTATCGCTAACACTACCACCCTCATCATCATCATTTTCATTCTAATTATTATCACCACCATCACCTCCCTCATCACCACCATCAGCATCACCACCGTCAACCCTATCACCGTCGTCTTTATTATCATCATTGTTCCCACTATCACCATCACTACACTCCTTATCACCATCATCTTCATCACCACCATCAGCATCTCCATCATCAGCAATATCACTCTTACCACCATCATCACATGAATGTCACCATCACCAACATCATCACCACCATCACTACTGTCGCCCTTTTCACCATCATCGCCATTGCCATCATCACCAACATCAACAGCGTCACCATCATCTCCATTGTCCCCACTATCACCCCCATCTACATCACCAACACCACCCCCTTGTCACCATCATCTTCATCACCCCCGTCAGCATCACCGACACCACCCCCTTGTCACCATCATCTGCATCACCCCATCAGCATCACTAAAAGTACCCGCCTCGTCACCATCGTTTCCATTATCTGCATTAATACCAGTATCACCACCGATCACCTCACCAGCACCTGTCCTCCTCAGTATCATCATCACCAGCAGCTTCCCTGACAGACCACAGGTCCAACGTACAGATGGGGACACAGACTGAGAAGACGTGGTGCACTCCCATAAGAGGTGGTTAAGAGTTTGGGCTCTTAAGTTTGAAAGACCAAACATTTGAATCCTAGGTCGGCCACTTATTATTGTGTGATTTTGGGCAAGTGCTCTAACCTCAGAGTCATTCTCTGTAAAATAGGGGTGATCACAAGTCCTGCCTCATAGGGTCAAATGAACTAACCCAGGTAAACGGCTGGCTCAGGGCCTGGATCAAATCATAAAAGCAAAGCAAACACAGGAAGCATTCTGGAGAGGGAGCTAAGAGAACAGCTTGAGGCCATTTGTTTGGGAGTTCCCAGCAGTGCTGGAGAGACAGGTGGTATGTAGCGTGGGAATGAGCCCTGGAGGACCAGCACAGGGAAGCTTGAGGTCAGGACTCTTGAGAGACCACTCTAGAGTCCTTTCTTCTTCTCTAGAACCAGGGCATGGCGAGGTGAGAGGGCACTGTCCCCTTGGAGCCAGGCAAAGCCTTCAGAGCTGGAGTCCTTACATGTTCCATGTGAGGGAGGCAGTCCTGAAAGAGCCAGCCACTCTCTCCCTGCTCCCAATCAGAAGGGTTCCCAAATATGCCGTCCCCATCCCCATCCTCCACGGGGGCATTTCCTCTGTGCCCCTTACCCTCTTCAGTGGTGTGTGGTGGGCACCCAAGACTGTGCCCACGTAAACTCCAGCTTCCAGAGTTGTGCAGGTTACGTGTTGGTCAATTCCAGGGTAGGATTATGTCCTCTAGAGTTGAGTTGCACAGTGTAAAACCTGCACAGCCGTACAGGGCAGCTCTGTCTGCGCCTTCTTGGGGAAGGTACAGCATCTACCTTGGGTACCCCAGCTCCAGCTCAAAGAAGAGAAAGGTTTAGCAGCCTATAGATACCAGTCAGGATACAGAGTCCAGGTTTGCTTCCTGAGGCTTATCCTCGAGAAAGTGGTGTGGGCATTGCAATGACTGATGATGGCAGCACTGAGAGGTGAGGGATTAGGGGTGATTGTTAACATATTCTCAGGTTAATACATGCAGATGGAAGGTATCACCAGTTACCAGTTGCCATCAGGTCATTTCAACTCATTGCTACCCCACGTGCACAGAGAAGAGCTGCTGTTTAGCAATATAAAGGCTGTGACATTTCAGAAGTGGAACGCCAAGCATTTCTTTTGAGATGCCTCTCAATTAGGGGTGATAGGAAGATAATTGATACCTTTTAGCTGTAGTGTTAGAGAATAGTGTTGACTATACCATGGACGGATTGCCAGGAGAACAAACGGGTTCATCCTGGAGAGGGTGAGACCAGGCTGCTCCTTGGAGGCAAAGATGCAGAAGCTTCATCTGACATACTTTGGACATGTTGCAAGGAGGGACCTGTCCTTGGAGAGGCTCTCATGTTTGGGAGGGTGGAGGGACAGCGCAGGAGAGGAAGACCCTTGATGAGATGGATCGATTCAGTGACTGGTAATGAGGGTAGATGTGTCAGAGACAATAAGGTTCAGGATAGGACAGGTTTCAAAGCTATTTCATAGAGTTGCTATGAGTCCCAAGCACCTCAGCAGCACATAACAACAACAACAACAACTCAGGTAGGTTCGAACTCTCAACCTTCTGGTTAATAGCTAAGCCTTTAACCATCTGCACTAGCCTGGGCCTCCTTCAGGAGGCAGTACAGGCCAAGAGTCATGAATGTGGACTCTGGATTTGAAGGACGTAGGGTTCAATTCTACTTTGCCTTTATTACTTTGTAGGACTCTGGACAAATCACCTGGCCTCGTTCTGCCTCTGTTGCCTCATCAGAAAAGTGGGTGTAGGTATAGTTACCTTTCTTGCAGAGTTACAGTGGGAAGAAAATGAGACAGAGCAGGTAAAGCACTAACTAAGCCCCGTGCCTGGTATGGGAGGATGTTCACTATGGGTTAAGGGTCAGAGGGTCAAGATCAGAGCTGTCTCCAGCCAGTGATGGAGCTTGGAGTCACGACAGGAAGGCAGTTCCCTGAAATTGGCAAGGGTGATGAAGGAATGGGGCCCAGCCCAAGTCTTTGAACCAGAGCCAGATCAAACCAATACTTGATTAGACCTTGTCAACATAACCTTTCCACAATCAGGTGCTACTGAGGTTGCTGATACTGTGTAGGGGGTGTGAGGGCACGTGTTAGAAGGCCACCTGCAGTCTCAGTGCTTTCCTCCAGCAGCGGGTCCCAGCTTGGCCCACCTCTGGTTTTTGTTACAGCAATAATCTGAAACTTGTTCTTACATGGTTAGTAGAAATCAAGGGAGTGGGGGAAATAATACTGTTTTTTACACTGGTTTATTTTGAAAGTTTGAATACATTGTTTTTCACACTGGATCTTTCCCATTTCCTTCACCACCACCCCTCCACCCGTCAAATTGTGCGACCCTATGATTAAACACACACACACACACACATACACAGAGAGAGAGAGAGAGAGACATACCCTGCCAATCCTCACTCCTCTGTTCCTCCCCCCACTCGGATTCTCATACTCTTTCTACAATAATAGTCTTATACAGTATTTGTCCTTATGGGACTGAGTTAGTTCACTCAGCATAATGCTCTCCAGTCCCTCCCAAATTAGGTTGTAATTTATAAAATCATTGCTGCTGCGTGCTGCATAGTATTCCATCATGTGAATGTACCATAATTTCTCAAACCATTCCATTGTGGTTGGACATTTGGGCTGTTTCCATGTTCTTGTGATGGTGAATAATGCTGCTGTGAACATAGGTTGTACAAATCTCTGTTTGTGCCTCAGTTCTCATTTTCTTGGGGTATACTCCAAGCAGTGGAATAGCTGGGCCATAAAGAATTTCTATGTTCAGCTTTTTGAGGAAGCACCAAACTGCTTTCGAAAGTGGTTGTAGCATATTATAAGCCTACCAACAGTGTATATGAGTTCCTATC
>NW_006399867.1:2234030-2263627 GCF_000299155.1 Elephantulus edwardii | reverse complement strand
TTTACAACAGTGGCACCATGCGGTATTTGTCCTTTTGTGACTGAGATACTTCACTCAGCATAATGTCCTCCAGGGTCACCCATTTTGAACAATATTGCATGAGTTCCTTGTTTTTCAATGCAGCGTAGTATTCCATTGTGTGAATATACCACAGCTTCTCTATTCATTCGTTTATTGATAGGCACTTAGGTTGTTTCCAATTCCTTGCTGTTGTGAACAAAGCCGTGATAAACATAGGTGTTGAAATTTTATTTAGTGTAGTTTTGATTTACATCTCTCTTATTGCCGGTGATTTTGAGAATTTCTTCATGTGTCTGTTGGCCATTTGAATAGCTTCCTCTGTGAAAATTCTTTAAATGTCTAAAAAAGTCAATATTTTGTAACGTGAAAATTCCATGACATTCCAGTGTCCATATAAAAAATAAACATCAGTAAAACTCATTGCCATTGAGTCAAAACTGATTCATACCTGACCCTCCAGGAGGTTTTCAGAGGCTCTCAATTTCATGGGTGGAGATTACTCATTTTTTTTCTCCCTCAGAGCAGCTGGTGGATTTGAACCCCCAGAGAAGCACAGCCTTCAGGTTCACAGCACAGTTCACTACAGCCTCCAACCCCAGAGCTTCCTTGTTTGTGTTTCATTGATGATAAAACATGAATAATTGAAACCCAGCCATGTCCATGCCTTTCCATCTGTGTCTGGCTGCTCTTGAAGTTTTCTAGGCTGCACATCATTTGAGGATCGTGTTTAAAGTGCATATTCTGGCCCAGTAGAGTGGGATGAGACCTTATACTGTATTTCTACCTAGTGATACTGATGCTGCACTTGGGGATGCTCCAGAGCTTGCTGATGGGCTTATTAAAACCTGAAAAGACAGGGTAATGATGGGCAAGGTCCAATGGTGATTAATTTTATAAAACATAATGAATGGGAACTCTGGCGGCCTAGTGGCAAGAAACTGTGCCGCAGTCCCGAGGGCACACGGTTCAAGGACACCAGCTGCTTCACAGGAGATGGATGAGCAGTCTCCTCCCTTGTGATTAACTGCCTCTGAAAACCCGCCAGAGGATCAGATATGGGTCGGTTCCAACTCTGTGGTACACACAACGACAACACAAAAATACATGGAAATGACTGTATGGAACACAATATAAATATAGTGTGAAACACGATGTATATGAACTTTGTAAGCACACCAATATAAAAGAAATTAAAAATAAATAACAAAAACCAAAACCTTGATCACTGGCCCAGAGTTTCTGATTTAGGAGATCTGTGTTGGCATCTGAGGATTTGCCTTTCTTACGAGTTCTCTGCTGCCAGTGGTCCAGGAACCAGAGTCAGGGATCCACCGCTCCAGGCTCAGCACCTTGCATTTGACCCATTGAGACAAGTTGGGTGGGTGCTCAGGATTCCTGAGACAGTGGCATTTCTTCCCTCTCTGAGAAAACTCCTTGGTGTGTAGCAATCACAGCAGGACCCTGGCCTTCCCTGGCTTCTTCCATGAACTCTTTCCTTGCCTGTCAAGCAGTTCCCAGAAGTCCAGACTCAGAGTTCAAAACATAACCATAGCTGGGACGCAGCAGATTTCCATCCCTTTATTGGGAACCTCTGCCCCATTCCAACAGGGCCTGCTGCCTACAGCTTGCAGCATGGCCTCCTCCCTCGAGGTCTTAGCTCACATCAGCTACCACAAGAGGTCCTGCTCTATGATGATGCTCCAAGTATGGAGTTAGGGGAGACAGGCTTCGGGGGGAGGGGGAGAGGCCACACCCCACAGATGGCAGTGACTGTAGCAGCTCCAGGCCCTGCTTGCATTTCAGACTGGACCCAGCAACACCTGCCACAGCAGGCTTGAACCAGAATGACCACCTGCCTGGTGTCCTCGAATCGGAGAGGACAGCAGCCAGGTCTGAATGGGAGAGCTTGGGGAGAGCAGAGGGGACAGGAAGATCAGAGTTGCGAGGGTCTTTCCTCCTTTCCATTGGGGCCCCCAGAGTAGGGATTTGCCGAGGTTGCTGGCTGGCTTTGGTGGCACCAGTCCCTTTGATGGGTGGGAAGCCGGAGCCCCAGCCTCTGGGGTGGGGCATGGGCAAAGCTGATGGTGGATGTCCATCCCAGACAGGGCTTTAAATCCCGTGTGATAGCACATTACATGGGACTGGCCTCTGGGTGCTGCAGGCCCGGCTGGATCCTTGTTCAGACCCCAGCTCGCCAGCTAGGTGGACTGTCAGAGCCTCCGTTCCCTCGGCTCTGCTGGAGAGGCAGAAATGCTTGCCGGAGAGCCAGGGATCAGACGAGGGGAGGCTCTGTGACAGCGCCTGGCATGTGTTGGGCACTCAGTAAGCTGCACAGCCATTGTCAGCGTAGTAGTGGATATTATGATCGCTTCCTTATATAAACTGTCCACAGAGCCTCCTTCTCGTGCCCTCACTGCCCGGCAGACAGAAGTGTTTGCTTCCACTCAACAAGCACCTATTTAGCAGCTGCTGTGTTCAGCCCTAGGTGGTGCAAATGTTAACAGGCGCAGCTGCTAACTAAAAGGTTGGCAGTTCACATCCACGCAAAGGAAGAAAGGCCTGCTGCCCCTACCCCCAAAAAAAACCAGTCATTGTAAACATCTACAAAGCACACTTCTGCCCCGATGCACAGGCCCTGGGGTGGAGAGGTCTTAGCATACTGAAGGAACATCAGGAAGGCTCGTTTAGAGTCTGGAGACGGCGCATGGCCAGGCCACACGGACTCGGTGACCATCCTGAGGAGTTTGAGTTTTCTTCAGAGTGGGAAGCCATTGCTGTCCCAGGTGCACGGTTCATGGCACATCATCCTGCCATCAGTTTTAGAAACTCTTTGTCTCCACTTGAGAGGAGAAGAAGTAGGTTGAAGGTGACACATGGAACCTTTGAGTTGGTAACCAGAAAGGACTTCCAGGGAAATTAGGATTATGTTTCCGTGTAAGACTGCAAAATTCCTTCATTACGCAAAAGGACAGATTCACTCCTGAGCCAAAATTGTTCCTACTTTGAAACAGGAAGGTAGACATGCTTCCCAGGTACCTTAGCCTTGAGAGGGTCCCTCCTCACCACACACCCCCTCAGACCTGCCAGTTCTGCCTCTCTATGGCTCAGAACGACAGGTGGGTGAAGGGAGACCATGGGTTCTCCCCACCTGCCCCTCACCTCGCCCCTACATAGGCAAGCAACAGTCACTTCAAAACATTTGCATGAAAATGACTTCCAGTCATTGCCAGCCTTGCCCACCAGCCCTGAGGCCCAAACATTGCCGAGCAACTACTGTGTGCAGAGACTATCTGGGTGGCGCAAATAATTAATGTGCTCAGCTTTTAACCAAAAGGTTGGCGGTTTGAGTCTACTCACAGGCTTCAAAAGAAACATCTGGAAATCTTCCACAAAAAATAATAAGTTGTTGAAAACCACATGGAGCCCAGTTATTCTGATAGGAGTCCACTCATTAACAGTCAGTTTCTTTGTGCAGTGCACCATGCTCTCGACGGTCATGCGGGAATCTGTCTAGGCCCTTGCTTCCCAGGAGCATAGGCAAGACTCAGTGCTGAGAAGTCTCTCTCACAGCGACCCTCCATCAGCTAAGTATTTGGGGTGTATTACATCAGGGCTACGCTGAAGGGTTACCTCAAGACTGTAAATCTTGCCATCTGAATGTCTTCTTTAGTGAAATGTCTATTCTTATTCTTGCCCATTTTGCAATTGGGTTGTTTATCTTTTAGATATGAATCCCTTATCAGATATGTAATTACCAAATTTTTCCCCCCAGTCTGTGGCTTTCCTTTTTACCTTGTTGGAGAAGTTTTTGATGTGCATAGATTCTTAGAAAGTTCCATTCATCTGTTTTTTCTCCTGGTTGTAAGTTTTCATTATGCTGGGAAGACTGTTCATACAGTGTATTAGGGCTTCTAGAGTTCTTCTAAGCTTTTCTCTGATGAAGTTTATAGTCTTTGGAGAATTGTTTAAAATCCCTAGCTATCAGAGATGCAAATAAAAACAGCTATGAGATAACATCTCACCCCATCAACAATAGCAAAGTTTAACAGAGCAGCAAATAATAAATGCTAGTGAGGTGTGGAGAGATTGGAACTCTTATTCACTGTTGATGAGAGTGTAAAATAGTGCAACCACTATGGAAGGTGGTCTGCTGCTTTCTCAAAAACTTGGAAATAGAAATACCATTTGGCCCAACAGTGCAACTGTTGGGAATATACCCTAAAGAAACCAGAACAACCATCCAAATAGATGTATGTATACCCATATTTACTGTGGTGTTATTCACAATAGCGAAGAGATGGAAGCAACTCAAGTACCACTCAACAAATGAATGGATAGAAAAACTATGGTATATTAATACAATGGAGTACAATGCAGCACTGAGAAACAATGAACTCATAAAACATTACACCACATGGGTGACCCTGGAAGACATTATGCTGGGTGAAATATCTCAGTCACAAAAGGACAAATGCTGCATAACACCATTATTATAAAGCAGAACTGACATGAGGGGTTGGGAGGAGAATAGGATAAGAGGGGATAGATAATGAACACTGCATTGGAACAGATGAAGGAAAGAACCATATAAAAGGAACATATGGTTAGGCATTATACTTATGAAAACAGTCCAGAATAAAAGGTACATTGCAAAGAGGACCTGAGGGAGGGAGAAGGGGGAGGGAAGTAATTGTACTGACAATGACTATTTTTTTTAAGTGAACTGGGGGAGGGGGAAGGGAGGGAAAGGGAGGAAATACGTAACATTGAATGAATGGAAATCCAACTTTTCTGTGAACTTTCCTTAAAATCACACTTTAACTAAAAGATTTTTTTATTTATACAAAATATTGTATAAAAAAACCATTATTGTAGAATGAGTATGAAGATCCAAGGGGGCGGGTGGAAGCAGAGGAATGAGGATGTGAGGAGGGGGATTAATCATGGGGTTGTACAATTTGATGGATGGGGGGGTGAGGGAAGTTGGAAGAATCTGGTCTGAAAAACAATGTATTCAAATTTTGAAAATAAATTCATAGTTTTAAAAAAAGACTATAAATCTTTACAGCCGGAAACTGCTGTTCTTCCTCCCGTGGAGTGGACTAGTGGATTTGAACTGCTGACCTTTCGGTTAGCAGCCTGATGTGTTTTGCACTAAGTCACCAGGACTCCTGTGGCTACATAAGACAGGAACACAGATAGTCATGGTAGGAGGCAGGTGGAGGCAAGTGAAACAGAAGAGCTTGCGCCTCTGGAGGTGGTGCGGGTTAGAGAGGAAAGAAAAATGACTTCCGCTGGTGAGGGGTGGGGAGCTTCCTGGGGGAGGTGGCCTTGGAGCTGAGCCTGGAGAGGATGGAGGCTGGTGTGGGGAAGGCTGGAGAAACAGTAGCACAGAGGAGAGAGCTCCTAGGGCGTCCTTGCAGTTCTGAGAATGGTTCTGTTGGCGGGGGCTGGGAGGAGCTCAGATCGCGCCATTCCTGTGTGCCGGACGCTGTGCTGGGTTAGTTGTCATCCATGGCTTGTGACAGTTGTATGTACATGTTACAACATTCTGCTCGGTCTATGCCAACTTCATGGTGTTTGCTGTTGGAGCCCATTGTTCTAGGTGCTGTGTCTGTGCATCTCTTCACAGCCTGCCCGGCCTGTAAGGACCCTCTGCTTCACCAAGTCCTTTTCTAACATCAGCCTTACATGTACAGAAGAAGTGAACTGAGGTTCCTCGTCCTTGCTGCTAGATTCTTTCTTTAACAATTCACTCATCATGATAGCCTGTAAAGTAGATGCTCTTGTCCCATCAGTTCATAGATGGGGAAACTCAAGCACAGATCGTTTAAGTAAATAAATTATAGGAGGTAGGATAGCTGGTAAGTGTTGAAGTTGGGGTTTGAACCAAGATTCTAGAAGGGAAGTGATGAGAATAAGAGGAGATGTGGAGATGGCAATTAGAGTGTCAAAGCAACTTTAAAAGCCAGCTAAAGGTGTGGCCTTCCATCTGGAGTCAGTAACCATCTCTGCCAGAAGTGTGGCGTGGTGGTGGTGGTGACCGCTGAGTCACTGGGAAGTGCCACCTCAAAATCAAATCATTCGTGTATCGAGCTGGGAAACTCCCCTTCCAGCCCCCACGCTTTCCAAGGCAGCCTTTCAAACCAAGTCTGTAAATTTAGCAGCCACCCACCTGCTTCTTTTCTTTCCTCTTATAATAATAGCCCACTCTTACTATGCTGAGTGCTCGGCGTGTATTTACATGTATTACCACATTTTAATAGTTCTTGCCCACAGATCCTTTAGTATTGTCACTCAGGCCTGCATTTGCTTTTCAATTCTTTCGGCTTGAGAAATCCCAAATGTATTCTTCTCTTTGTTTTACTAACTCCAGCGCTTTGTACATTTCATTTTAATACTTCGGTCTTCTCAAGCTGCCCTTTGAAATCTTCCGTTCATGTCTTTGACTTCAGCATTTCTTCCCTTTGTTTTGGCATCTCTACTTTCCAGTGCAGTTTTCAGAGTCTCTTCTGACATCCATTCTGGTCTCTTTTCTTTCTCCTGTCTTTGTGATGACTTTTTTCCTTTCTTCACAGATGATGTCCTTGATGTCATCTCACCGCTCGCCTGATCTTTGATCATTAGTGTTCAGTGCAACAAATCTATGGTTGACATGTAAAAACAATAACAACATCTCATTGTAATCCTCTTGTAAAAGCAAGAGAGAGAGGTCCTATCACTCGCCCCACTTTACGGATGAGATAACTGAGGCTCAGAGAAAGGTCATGAACACTTACTCAGCAAGAGATGGGATCAAGACTCTACTCCCAGGTTCCCATTTTCATATTTAATAATGCTCGTTCCTCCATTGGAAAGTGGCTTAGGGTTAAGAAGCTGCATTGCAATGCTAAAGGTTCGTGGTTGGAATCCACCAGCTGCTCCCAGGAGAAGGATGAGCAATCCCCTCCTGTGCAGTTTACTGCTTCTGGAAACCCGCCGGAGGATAGCTGTTAGTGAGTTCTGGCTCGAAGGCACACAACAACAACAACAGCTCTCCCTGTGCAGCAGGGGAAAGGCCACAGAGGTGGACCTACTGTGTGAGCTTCAAACTAGTCTCCTGTTGTGCTTGTTTTTCTAACTCAGGTCAGGGATGAAGCTCTGTATCTCCCAAGGACTCTCCACCTCCCTCATCTGCCTCCATCTCCATCCACACTCCTAGGCCCAGCAGATACTATGCTCCGGGTTGCCTCAGCCTTGGCGGGGCGCAAAACGAGGGACCTAACGAAACCAGCCACATTCTTCCCTGCGGACTGGCAACACTCACCACCCACCCTGGGCAAGTGGCCACTTGCTCAGCTGGGGCAGGGCAGGGCCGGGCCCGTGGGCTTTGGTGCTCACCATTGACACCTACCCCCCCCTCCCTTACCCATTGGTGAGGATGGAGTGACGCAGCTCCTGGGCCCGGGGCCTGGTGGGTGAGGTGTTTTCCCATGTAATTGAGATTGCACAGGATAAAGCCTGGTGTAGCCGAGCACTCAGGCAGTGAGGAAAGCAAACACAGCACTAAGGCTCTGTCAACAAAGGCTTGGAAGAGAGGAGCCGTCCAGGAAATACATTCTGGTGCAGCCACCTCCTCTGAAAACCATCTTTGGCTCACCCCGTCTCCCCGAGAGGTAAGCCAGGCTGCTAGAGAACCCAGACGCATTTTCCTAGCTGATTTAATTCCCCTTCCTTTCGGTTTCTTTCTGAATTTTCATGTAACTGTGTAAGTAACAGGAAATTTCGGAAACCAGGTAAAAATATTAGGATACATGTTGAAGTGTGCCTTCAGACTTAGCTTCTCTTGCAAACCCTCATTCTGTCCAATATCAGCATCACTTGCTGTAGACTCAATTCCCAGTTAAAGCAAGCTCACGTGGGTCAGAGTAGAAAGGGTTTTCATAATTAAATCACCAGACCTTTCTTCAGCAGCACCTCTGAGTGAACTTTGAACCTCTCAGAGCTGAAGGTGTTAACTTTCTGTGCCATCTTAATCCAGAGACTTCCCTCCCTCATCTCTCAGATTACATCTAAAAAGAAGGGCCTAGTGGCAAGAAGCTGCGCTGTAATCCCAAAGGCATGAGGTTTGAATCCACCAGCTGAAAGATGGGCAGTCTCCTCCCGTGTGATTACCTGCCTCTGAAAACCCACCATGGGGTCAGCTATGGGTCAGATCCAACTCAACAGTACTCAACAACAACATAATAATATTTTTAAATAAAGCTGATTTTTAAAAATCATTTTAATGAGCATTTACAGAGATTTTGGATTTCCATTCATTCATTGCTGCACTTCTCTCCCTGCCCAGCCCTCCCCCCCAACATAATAATTTTTAAAAAGATCTCTTAACTATAATTTTTCTCTAACATTTTTCCAGTTACATGATCCAGTTTTTGTTGTTGCCTTTTACCATAAAATATTTTCCATGTTGTTATTGTTACGTACCAAGGAGTTGAAACCAGCTCATAGCTAACTTTCCAGCAGGTTTTCAGAGGCAGTAAATCACGCAAATTATGGCTAAGAATGAGAATCCCAGAACACTTAATGGTGCTCATGAGAAACCTAGACCTAGACCAAGAGGCTGTTATAGGAACAAAGCAAGGGAACATTGTTGTTGTTGTGTGTCATCAAGTCAGAACTGACCCATAGCCGATTCTCTAGCTGGTTTTCAGAGCTATTTAATTGCATGATTCATTTACAAAGTTCATATACATTGGTTTTCACACCGGATTTTTCCCATATCCTTCACCCATGTCTCCCTCCACCCATCAAATTGTGCAACCCTATGACTAATGCCTTCCTCCTCCCCCCAACCTCACCATTCTGTCCCCCCACCCTCCTTGGATCCTCATAATGGTCTTATACAGTATTTGTCCTTATGGGACTGAGCTAGTTCACTCAGCATAATGCTCTCCAGTCCCTCCCAAGTTAGGTAGTAATTTACAAAATCATTATTCCTGCGTGCTGCATGGTATTCCATGTGTGAATGTACCGTAAATTTTCAATCCCAGCCACTTTGCCAAGTGTGATGTTATGTCCTTTTCCAGGAACTGGTCCTTTCACATAAACATGCCAAGCATACATACATGGTATGTTCTATAACTTTAATTACAGTGCCCACAGTGTAACTGTACTCACTACCACTCTGTGATTCCCATTTCCATCAATCCTCCTTCTTACTCCTTCCTGCCTTCTGGGCCTTGTCCCTGGGCAAATGCAGCTCTTTTGACCTTACATGGTATAAATCTTTAAAAACAATTATTTATTATTGTGATCTGACAGTTTACAGAGGAGATTAGTTTTTCATTCCTCTGTTCATCCGCATGTTGATTTATAGCATTAATATACTCTCACCGTGTAATACATACCCGCGATGTAATCATACTCCTTCCCATTTCCTCTCAGTAAATTTCATTTCCATTAATCCTTCCAGCTTACCCCTTCTTGGCTTCAGGACTTTATCCTTGGGCAAATATTGTTCTTTTGACCTTATACGGTTAGATATTCTAAGAAATGAGTGCCTCCCTGGAGTTACAGGTCACCTTATAACAAGCCAGCACACTGTCATTGAGTGAGACCCAGTACATAGCTGACCCTCCAGTGGGCTTTCAGGGGCTGTGAATTGTTCTTCTTTCTCCTGTAAAGCAGTTGGTGGATTCAAACCATCTACCTTTGAATTGGCAGTGTAACCTCCTACCCTCCCCATTTGGCAACCAGAGCTCCCTGGTCACCTTATAGGCCTCTCAACTGTTTGACATCTGAGAGCTGGGCAGTGAATGAGGATTGCAGAGGAAGAATTGATGCCTTTGAACAGTAGTGTTGGAGATAAATGCTAAATATCCCATGAACTACGTAAAGGAGAAGCAGATATATCTCGGGGTAACCAGTGTGCTCCTTGGAGGCAAAAGTGATGAAGCCTCATCTCACATACTTCGGGCATGTTGCTAGGAGAGGGTATTCCTCGGAGAGGGACATCATGCTTGGGAAAGCAGAGGGACAGTGAAGAAGAGGAAGACGCTCAACCAGAGAAGTGTGTTAGAGATAGTGGGAATGGCACAGGGTAGGACAGGGTTTAGATCTGCTGCTCATCGGGTCTCTGGGAGTTGTAATTGACTGATGGCACCCGACAACAACAGCAACTATTTGACAGAATGCTGATCTACAGGGATGAGTTTGGTTCCAGCTTTAAAGGGCAGCTAAAAGGCGTTCCAACGCTCTCCATTGGAGCCGTCACCCTGACCGTTTTAGGGGTTGTGGTTTTTTTTGTTGTTCTGGATTACGTTCCCCCAACTCTATCCAGGACCTCCTACTCTAATCCCTTTTCAGAGTGATCTGTGGTGGTGGCTGTACACCTTCTAGTCTTGGTCTCAGGGCTTTAGTGATTTGGACTAAGTGCTTCAGTTCATTGTTGCTTCTCTTCCCTTTTCTTTGATCCAAGCATGAAGAAATCAGTAGTTACACCTGTGAGGGCTGCTTGCAAATGTGTGTGTGTGTGTGTGTGTGTGTGTGTGTGTGTGTGTGAGAGAGAGAGAGAGAGAGAGAACGAGAAAAAGAGAGAGAGGGAGGGAGGAAGGGAGGGAGAGAAAGAGAGAGAGAGAAATGTGTATTTACTTACAATTAGCCAGCTGGACTCAGTTTAGATTATCCCAATTTTGTTGGCAACATCCAAAGCATCATAGTCAGGAGCAAGTCGAACATAGGCCGTCTTCTCTCCATCAGACCTAATCAAAGTGTTGACCTTGGCCACATCAATGCCATAGAGCTTCTTTACAGCTTGTTTGATTTGGTGCTTGTTGGCCTTGACATCCACAATGAACACAAGTGTGTTGTTATCTTCTGTCTTCTTCATGGCTGACTCAGTGGTCAGGGGAAATTTGATGATGGCCTAGTGGTCAAGCTTGTTTCTCCTGGGGGTGCTCTTCTGGGGGTATTTGGGCTGCCTTCGGAGTCTCAGGTAGGCCACTGGAAGGTGAGTGATGTGCGGATCTTTTTTTCTTTTTTTTTGGCTGTGGACGCCCTTCAGGACTGCCTTCTTGGCCTTTAATGCCTTTGCTTTGGCTTCAGTCTTGGGAGGGGCAGGGGCTTCCTTCTTTGCTTTTGGCACCATCTTCGTAGAAAGGCACAAACTTTTGAAACCCTAGAAAGTGGGACGTAGAATATTGTTTCTGTCTACCGTGTTATGCCAGTAGACCTTGATGTCCTCCCAGGACTATGACCTCAAGGCTCTGGTACCAGCAGCTCATTCCCTAGGATGTTTGGTTATAGGTAAGCAGCTTATGAAGCTTTGCCCCTGCTGCCTCTGCTGTATCCGTGATGGATTTACAGCATACACTAATGTGAATGTAGGGAGCACTGGCGGCCCAGTGGCAAGAAGCTGCACTGCGTTTTGGATGACACACAGTTCGAATCTACCAGCTGTTCCGTGGAAGGATGGGCAGTGGCTCTTGTGTGATTTACTGCCTCTGAAAACCTGCTGGGAGGTCAACTATGGGTCAGTTCTGAGTCGACAATACACAACCACAACAACAATGTGAATGTGAATGTAGAAGTATCATCTGCCAAACTTAATGTGTGATCCCAGGTGTAATCCTTTCCACCTGACCCTGTTTGTCTTGCCTGTCTGGCTAAATATCTGCTTGTAGAGTCAAGTTTATTATCAGTGATACTGAGAATTATGTGCTTAAGTGTTGTTAGGTGCCATCGAGTCGTAGATGACTCAAAGCGACCCTATGAAGAAAAGGCCTGAGCTCTGTTCATACATAGAGTTTCCGGAGGCAAGCCATTTCAGAAGTGGATGCCACTCCTGCTTCCAGGCTTGTTTAAGTCGGGAAGCTCCAGCAGACACTGTCTGCGATGGGTAACCATTACCACGTTTGGCATATCAGTGTCACAGTGGTCAGCATTACATCAACCATGAGTTACCTCTCTACAGCAATACACAGACCAGTGCTTTACCACCTAGAAGAATGTTTGACAGGAGAACAATTTGAACCTGTTTAAGTGTACAAAAACTTTTTTTTTGTTCCATGTCCTGATATTCAGCGGTAAGCGTGGTAAGTGCTCTGGTTGATGTCAACATTTTCTTCCCTGTGAGCAAAAAACTGGTCCTGTCCAGTCACCTCCCCCCCGACTCATGCTGACCCACATGTTTGTGAGAGAGCTGGCCCCCACTGGGGCTTCAGTCTCTGACCTTTCAGAAGTAGATTGGCAGGTCTTTCTTCTGAGGTACCTTTTGGTTGCAACCAAGTATAGTAACTATAGGCACTAACCGTACATATATAAATCCATAGTTTGTTTTGTTATTTAAACAAAAGTAATAAGCCATCCGTCTAAGTGGCTCTCCGGTATTCCATTCTGTGCCATCTCGGCTCTTCTTGTTCATTTCTTTGCTTGCTTTGAGCATCCACATCCACATAGAGTAGCCAGGTGGCAAGGGTTTAACAGCCGCATGGTGTTAAAGCCGCATGGAGTCTCAGACTCACCTGGGGTGCTTGGCGACAGTGAGCGCTCTAGCCTCACCCCAGGATGAGTCCTCCAGGGCTTAGCGTGCTTGCCACAGGCCTGATACAGTGTTTGTTTCTCCCTTACCCAGCATTCCTCCAAAAGGAACAACTAGGATGTCTTTCTGAAAGTCTTAAGGTTTGAGTCTTCTCCTGAAGTGGCAGGACAGGGAGGCATTAGAATGTCAGACCCTGCTGTGGGACAGTCCGACAGAACTGGTCTAGCATCCTCAGGACGTCTTTGAATCACAGAGATGAGATTATTTTATCTAATCCGGTGGGTTTGGGAGACTAGGAGAGATTTTTTGCTGAATGTGTTGCCCTGTGTGGTACGCGGGCAGGTGGAGCTGGTTTTCGAAGGTGCACAGATGTCTTTTATCTCGTTAGTCAGGATTTCTGTTGAGCTGCATTAGAAAAGCTATATAATTAGCAGCGTCAAGCCTGTGATTTTTGTGGACATTACAGCTTAGGACAAAGCTCAAGTATGTGCTTAAGTAAAAATAAGAATCTACTTAAAGAAAGATGCTAAGTAGATGGTCGTCTAATTGGTACCGGATATGGCCCAAATCACAACTGAAAATGAAAGCTTGCTGTCTAGTCCATTCTGACTCGTAACTATGTGGTGGGGCAGAACTCTTCTTTTATAAGGTTTCCGAGGCAGAAATCATTCGAACTGCCAAGCTCTCCGTGGGTAGTTGAGCAGTCTAACTACTGCACCTCCAGGCTCTCATATTATGAACCTCCCCCCATCCTCATCATTCTTTCCTCATGGTGATCCTCCATTTGGGTTTCATTCTTTCTAAAAATAATATTCTCTTGTATTTTCAATAAAAGTTTACAGAGCAGTTTAGATTCCTCCTTAGCAATTTTCTATACAAGTGATTCAGTGGCATTTGTGACATTTTTTTGAGAACTTATTAATTGCATTCTAGTTTTTCTATTTCCAGTATTCTCGTTTACACACACACAGAGAGAGAGAGAGAGAAACAGAGACAGAGAGACCGACACACACCCCGCCCCTTGTCCTCTCCACTTTGCTTTAGAGTAATTGTCGACCAGTTCTTTTTGTGTCTTGGGATGACTTTTTAATGGAGACCTATATGCAGCGTTAACATTCTTGTTGTGTGTGCTAACCTATTCTTTTGCTAAAAGGTAACTTCAGAGAATATGTTCAGTTCATGGTTTAAAGGTAGTATCAGAGAGTCCTCCAGCCTCAATCTCAGGGAGTCCTCCAGTAAGTCGGGACGTTGTAAGAATTTCAATTCTGCTCATGTTCGCCTGTTGTGACCCTGGTCCAAATGGTTGGTAGCAGCAGCCAGTACCATCGAGTTCTCTGGCCTCAGGATTGAAGAAGCTGTGGCTTGGGTAGACTCTTGGCCCTGACATTTCTTCTGTGAGTCTTTTATTTTCTTCCTTGTTCTTTGTTCCCAATGAGTTGTTGTTGTTGTTGTGTGCCATCGAGTCACCTGTGACTCACAGCAACCCTATCTATGTACAACAGCTCTGAAGCCTGCCCTGTCCTGATCCCGTCTCACTGGCTTCCAACACACCCTCCCCTGTTACGACAGTTACTGTGTTAATCCATCTCATCCAGGATCTTCCTCTCCTGTACTGTCTCTCCACTCTTCTGAGCATGATGTCCTTCTCCAGAGACTGGTCCCTCCTGACTGTGTGCCCAAAGTATGTGAGATGGAGTTTCAAAATCCTAGCCTCCAAGGAGAAACTTGGTTTCAATCCTCTTCAAGACAGACTTGTTTGTTCTCTTGGTGGGCTATGGTATGTTCAATACTCTTCTCCAGCACCACAACTCAAAGGCATCAACTCATCTTTTGTCATCTTAATTCATTGATGCATGGCAAGTAATTGCTAAGACCATGGCCTATATTAGGTGCACCTTAGTTTCTAGACTAATGTGGCTCTTGATCAAAAGCTCCCAATGAGTAGAGACCAGTAACTGTCCATAGATGGCCACTTATAAACTTTTAGGACTATAGATACCACTCACCTTATTAGGATCCAGAACATGAGCTTTGAGGGGTAAAACTAATGGACTTTGAACTTAAAATTTGATGCTTGAACTTGGCTCAGTTTATTCATTACTGTGTTACGTGCTTCCTGTGGGCTCAGCACTGTGTTGTTGTTGTTGTTCTTGTTGTTAAGTGCCGTCGAGTCGTAGACGACTCATAGTGACTCTTTGAATGAAAGACCTAAGCACTGTTCATAGAGTTTCCGGAGGCAGTCCATTTTGGAAGTGGATGCCACCCCTGCTTCCAACCTTGTTTTAATCAGGAAACTCCACCGCGCACTGTCCATCATGGGTGACCATTATTGCATTTGTCACATCAGTGTCACAGTGTTTAGCATCACAACAAACATCTGTACAGCAAATGGAAAGACCAGTGTTATACCACCTAAAAGAATGCTTGACAAAAATCAATTTAAATCAGGCCTGAGGGCTACAAGGCCCGAGGCCCATAATGGGTTTCTAAATAGAAGGCCTTATTGCAAATGCTCACTGTGTTGTTGTTTGTTGTTATGGGCCATCAAGTCGCGACTCATAGCACCCTATGTACAAGAGCTCTAACTCTGCTCTGTCCTGTGCCAATCTCACTGTCTCCGACATACTCATCCCGATTGCCCCAGTCACCGAATCAATCCATCTCCCAGAGGGCCTTCCCCTCCTGTGCCTGCCCTCCACCCTCCCAAGCATGATGTCCCTCTCCAAGGACTGATCCCTCCTTATAGCATGACCAAAGTATGTCTGATGAAGCCTCAGAATCCTTGCCTCCAAGGAGCAGCCCGGTTTAACCCTCTCCAGGATGAATCTGTTTGTTTTCTTAGCAGTCCGTGACACCCTCAGCACTCTTCTCCAACACCAAAGCTCAAAAGCATCAATTCTCCTACCCTCCCTGGTCATTGTCCAGCTCTCTGACACATAACAAGTGACTGCAAAGACCATGGCCTGTACTAGACGCACCTTAGTCTCCAGAGACACACCGTTGCTCTTCAGTACTTTAGAGAGGTCCCTAACAGCAGACTTCCCCATGGCAACACGTCTTTTAATTTCCTGGCTGCTGGTGCCAAGAGTGTGGATTGTGGAGCCAAGCAGACTAAAGCTGTGAACAATCTCAGTCTCTTCACCATCCATCCTGATGTTGCCAATTGGTCCAGTGGTGAGAATCTTTGTCTTCTTGACATTGAGCCTCAATCCATATTGTAGGCTGCAGTTCTTGACCCTCTGCAGCAAGCGCTTCAGGTCCTCCTCAGTTTCAGCAAGCAGGGTTGTGTCATCTGCATAACGCAGATTATTTATAGATCTTCCACCAATCCTGATGCCACATTTCTCCTCATAGAGTCCAGCCTCCTGGATGATCTGTTCTGCATACAGGTTGAAAAGGTATGGAGACAGGACACATCCCTGGCATACGCCCTTCCCAGTTTTGAACCATGTACTGTCTCCTTGCTCTGTTCTGACGACTGCCTCTTGGTTCAAGTATAAGTTTCGCATTAGCACGATCAAGTGTTCTGGGATTCCCATTCTTCTCAGAGTCAGCCACAGTTTGTTATGGTCCACACCGTCAAACGCCTTTGCATAATCAATGAAGCACAGATAGACATTCCTCTGGAATTCCCTGCTTTCAGCCAAGATCCATCTAACATTAGCTACAATATCCCTGCCTCACTTGTTGATAATTCTTGCTTTGCAGACCTGACAGTCAGTGTCTCAGGCTCAGAGAGGTAGAAGCTCCCAAGGTGCCTTGCGGAGTCCACTAAGGCAAGTGGTGTTACTCAAACCGAGCACTGGCCAATTAGCGAGTCACAGAGAAAGTGAAGAAGGCTGGAAGCATTTACTCAAGTCGATCAAAGACTACAGCCTTCAATGCGGATTACACCTCAACATTCAGAAAACAGTAATCCTCACCAATGGACAGTGTCATCATGACAGATGGAGAAAAGATTGATGTTTTCAACAGCATCATTTTACATGGATCCACAGTTAAGACCCAGGGCAGCACAGCAGTCCAGAGATCAAAAGACAAGTTGCATGGGGGAGGGGGTGTGGAATCTGCTGTCAGGGTCCTTTCCAAAGTGCAAAAGAGCAAGGATACTGGTTTAAAGACTAAAGTGCACCTGATCCAAGCCGTGATTCTTTTTTATAAACTTCAATAAGGAGTTTAAAAAAATATTCATTCATTGTTGCACACTTTCCTCCCTCTATGATGTTTTTAGTTGCTTCATGTGCACTTGAAATTTGGACGATGAATCAGGAAGAGCAGAGAAAAATTGACGCCTTTGAGTCGTGGTGTTGGCAAAGAGTATTGAGTATACCAGATTGCCAAACAAACAAACCAATCTGTCTTGGAAGAAATACAGCAAATGGTGAGACTTTGTTTCATGTCTCTTAAGCGTGTTATCAGGAGAGGCAGGTCCGTGGAGGAAGACCTCATGCTTGGAAAAACAGAAGGATCAGTGTAGGAGAGGAAGACGCTCAACGAGAAGGACTGACAGTGACTGAGCTTAAGCACCGCAGAGACTACGAGCTGGCACATATTATATGTAGGGTCTCGGGTTTGGAGCCAAGTCATTGGCACTTAAAACTACCAGGGCATGAATATATAGAGGCTCATTATAGTATTCACCCTATTTTTGTATATTTTTTAAACTTTCACAATAAAAATGTTAAAAGTATTTCAGCAATCAATTGGATTGAGAAATTGTGGTACATTCACACAATGGAATACTATGCAGCATTCAGGAGCAATGATTTCTAATAATACTGTGTGGCATGGGAGTCTAGAGAGCATTATATTCAGTGCACTAACTCAGGCTGATAAGGACAAATACTGAGTAAGACCATTATTGTAAAAACAGAAGGATGACCAGTAAGATGTGTGTGGATATCCAAAGAGGAAAGAGGAGGGGGCAGGGAGTAAGAAGGTGGGGATGGGGGAATCACGGACCCTCAGAATTTGGTGGGTAGAGGAAGGGGGTGAAGGAATTAGGAAAAATGCAGTGAGGATCTGAAAAGATGGGATAATAGTGGGCATAGATCAACTGATTAATTTTACAAGACCCAATATATAGTAATAATCATAAGATACACACTGTGAAGGGGGGACCTCAAATAATAAGTGTTTTTTTTTTTAAAAAAAAGCGTTTGAAACAGGGCAAAATATATTTCTGGAAATCTGGCATCAGCGTGTGAGTCTCCACCCAGCCCCTTGACTCAGCTCCACGCGGGGCAGCTCCATGGATGTTGAATAGAAGTGTACCCCACAGCGTGACAGCTTTTGAGGAAGGAAATTGTCCAGCCTTTATTTTTCTGTGCCACTTCTGGGTGAACCCGAGCGTCTTAACTTTTTGTTTCGTAACTGAGCCTGTTTGTACCACTCAAGGACTCCACTGTACTTTTCAGTGAGAATCCACCACCCCTTCTGCACTTGACAAAACCACAGCAGAGCCTCAAGGTGCATTTGCACCTAAAGGCTAAGCTCCCACATATCCAAGTGCGTCCACATCCCACAAAATCAACATTTCCCTTGGGCCACCTCAGAGTTAGGCTGCGTTTGCCTGGTTAGCATCATGTTGCAGATGTTTATCTGCTTCTGTAATGTTGAAAGCTGCCCTTTTCTTTTTTATATTTGGATGTCAGGACGTTAATGCCTCATAGTTTATGGGCTCTTGAAAGAAGAGCCCTGAGCAAAGCTGATCGAAGTGAACCAGCCACTGCTTTAAGTGCCCTTGGAGGTAGATGTGACATTGTACCCATTATTCAGATGTGGAAACTGAGACCCAGAACCAAATGTATCTTTTTCAGGGTCACAAAGAACACCTAGATTGAAACCCAAGTAGCTTGGCTCTAGCACCAAGCTCTGAGTGCCCTTTCTAATGAGAGTCACGAGCAGGCCTTTTCTGTGAACTTACTTTCCATTGAAATTTTCACCTCTACATTCCAGCCAAGGGATGTAGATGTTTGTTTCTTTTGAAAACACAGCGCAGCTCAGCCAAATGCCAGTGACTGTTGTTCCAGACAGAAGCCGAAGACCCCGAAGGCTGTGGCCCTGGGAGTGTGCAGGGCCACCAACATGAGCTCATACAGAGGGCCCCTTTGAGCTAATAAGAAAAGGATGTGGCATCAGGATTGCAGGAACACTCATCAACAACCTAAGTTATACAGATGACACACCTGCTGGCTAAAACTGAGGATGACCTGAACCACTTGCTGCAGAAGGTCAAGGATTATAGTCTTCAATATGAATTGAAGCTCAACATCAAGAAGACAAAGATTCTTACAGTTGGGCCAATTGGCAGCACCATGATGGACGGAGAAGTGATTGAGGTTGTTAACAATTACAGCTTGCTTGGCTCCACAGTCAACACCCTTGGCACCAGCAGTCAGGAAATAAAAAAATAAATTGCATTGGGAAAATCTGCTGTCAGGAACCTCTCTAGAGTATTGAAAAGCTAAGATGTCAGTCTAGAAACTAAGGTGCACCTGATCCAGGCCATGATCTCCGCAATTATTTGCTATGCCTCAAAGAGCTGGATAATGAGTAAGGATGACAGAAGAAGAATCAATGTCTTTGAGTTGTGGTGCTGAAGAAGTGTTAAGCATACCATGGACCACCAAGAAAACAAACAGGTCTGCCTTGGAGAGGTGAAACCAAGTTTCTCCTTGGAGGCTAGGATTTTGAAGCTCCATCTCAGGGCACATGCCTAGGATGGACTGATCTTTGGAGAAGGACATCATGCTTGGAAGAGTGGAGGGACAGTGCAGGAGAGGAAGACCCCAAGTGAGATGAATTGATACAGTGACACTGGGGCAGTGGGAGTTGGTGTGTTGGAATCCGTGAGACTGGCTTAGGAAAGGACAGGCTTCAGAGCCGCTGTACATACGGTCACTGTGGGTCACAGGCAAGTTGACGGCATATAACAACACCACCCCACAGAGCTGTAGTCCACCCCTGTCCGCATTCCCTGCAGACCCCACGGTACAGGCCAAGCCTGTGTACTCAGTCTTGGCCACCTTATAGAGAACCAGGCTTCAGCAGCAGTTCTTGAAGCACTAAGCTCTTGAGGGCAGTTATTTGTCACAAGGGGCGTCAGTCTACCTTGCAGTGTTGGAAAACAGGACAGTTTCCTCCAGTGCAGAGCAAGGCAAAGGCCTAGGAGGTAGCAGGCAGGTGGCCAGAAAATCTTCAAGCTCCATCCCCCTCAAGGCTCCCAGGTCCAGATCCTACTACCTGCTTTTTTGTATAATGCCTAAGGTCTGAGATGTGTCGGGCACTATGTGCTGTGCCATGCCATGCCAAGTTATGTTTTGGTACTGCTCTGCTGTGTTGCTGCACTGTGCAGAGCCAGTGCAGTGCTGCATGCACTGCGCCGTGCAGTGTCCATGCCAGGCTGTGCTGCGATGCCCTGCACTGTGCCACACCATACCATGTCAGACTGTGCTGCGATGCTCCACACTGTGCTATGCCATGCCAGGCTGTGCTGCTGTGCGCTGTGCCATGGCACGCTCAGGCTGTGCTGCAGTGTGTAGTGCCATGCCATGCCGGGCTAACCAGGCTGTGCTATGATGCTCTGTGCTGTGCCGTGCCATACCAGGCTATGCTGTAGTGCACAGTGCTACACCACACCATGCCACAGCAGGCTGTGCTACCATGTGCAGTGTTGTGCCATGCCAGGCTGTGCTGTGATGCATTGTACCATGACGCAGCATGCATGCTGCAGTATGCAGTGCTGTGTCCCCACCATCCTACGTCAGGCTGTGCTGTGCCACTCCAGGCTTTTCGACACACTTTGCAACACCAGGCTAAGCCAGGCCGGTGTGGTGACATGCTGTGTTGCACTGCAGAGCATCGTGCTTGCTGCGGGGCTGTGTGTTGTGATGCTGTGTTGCACCGCAGCGTACCATGCAGTGCTGCACTCTGCAGTCCTGTGCCAGACGGTGGTGTGCTGTGGCACCCAGCGGCGACCAGGTCCTCCACCTGGGCTTACGGTTCTGACTGTAGGCTAAGGATTCCAATTATGGCTTCACCTCTAGAGACCCTGACAATGTTCTCGCAGGAACCTGGTACCTACAAGGACTTGCAGCTAATGCCCATTGGTGCCACACAGCAGGCTCTGGACTCTCTCCTGAGACCTGCCACTTGTCTTCTCTCCTCCAGGACCCACATACACTGGTACGGCGGGGCATGTGCCCTGCTGCTCCCGATCGGGCTTGGGGTGGGATTGGCACACCTCGCCCAACCCCACGCCAGTTTCTGTCCAGGTCAGGACCTTTCTTTGAAACCCCTGGGGCCATGTTCAGTGCCTGCAATTTTAACGTAAAATCTCCCCTCCCGTTCCAACATCCCAACACCCAGGTTACAACGTGCACATCATAATTGGCCTGGAAAAAAGGAAAAGTGGTGACATTTGAGTCATCTGCAGGGTGCCCTGGGGTTCCAAAGAGGGAGGAGGGCACCTGGAGGAAGTTCAGGGTGTCCCCTCCCCTACAGCCTTATGCGCAGACGCACAGGGAACTCCACCACTGTTTTTCCAGACTAACATCCAGGAGCGAGGGCTCCTGCCCGCTTCGGGGATGGCATCTTATCTCTGCATGCCCCGTTGGCTGTGCGAGGAAGTGGGGTGAATTCTGCTTCCCCTTGCAGCGTAGCCATCACCTCAATGCCAGCATGGGGGACAGGCGCTAAAAGCATCCTCACCCACAGAGAGGGACAGTAACCCTCTGGTGACCCCGCCACAGAGAACAGTGTTGACTCTGTCGCAAATTCCTCACATTTCAGGGCTGGAATGAGCGCTAGGGTTCATCAGAACCGATATTTACCAGCCGTCTGCATATCATGATGGACAGAGAATGAACATATTTGTGTCTTGCATAAAAATGAGGTGCGGCGTGGTGGGGTGCAAGGTGGCTGACGGCAGTAGGGGTGTGAGGTGGGGGTGAGGTGGCTGATGGCGGTGGAGCAGCGAGGTGGCTGACTGCAGTGGGGGCGGTGAGGGGGACCAGCTGGCCTGGCCCGGTCCGCACTGATGAAGGATGCGCCATCTCAGCGGCCTCCAGCCCTGGGGGCACACGTGTGCACGGAGTGCTGGTCCCCGCTGTCTGAAGCTTCGTGCGTCCAGCAGCACTGCACACAGCTGGCCGTCCTTGGCACGGTGGGACATGCCCTGGTCCAGGGGAGCCTGTCCGTTCCGTGCACTGAGATAGTTTCCAGGCGATAGTTGCTCAGCGTCGTGGGTGTACATCAGGCTTGCAGTCATGCGTGGTGGTGGTGGTTCAGTACCATCAACTTAGAACTGACTCATACCTGATCGACCAGCGGGTTTTCAGAGGCTATTAAGTGCAGGAGAGGAGATTGCCCATCTTTCTCCCTCAGAGCAGCTGGTGGATTCAAACCTCTTGCCCTTGGGTTGGTAGTGCAACTCCTTACCACTAAGCCATAAAACCAAAGCCACGTGCATTCCCTTCCCATTGATTCCAACTCGTAGAAGCTGTATGGTTGCTCCCCAGATGGCTGCACCGACGTAAGCCCATCCGCACTAGAATGCTGTTCTTTTCACCACTTGGTCAGTATTTGTGTAAGAAGCATCTCTGTTGGCCAAGTGGGAAAAACCTGCACTGCAATCCCAAGGCACGAGGTTCGAGGCCACAAGTCACTCCTGGAAGAAGGATGGGAACTCTCCTCCCATGGGATTAACTGCTTCTGAGAACCCTCCGGAGGGTTGGCTATGGGTGGGTTCTGACTCTGTGGTACATATCAACAACAGCAACAACAACATTCTAGTGGCTACCATACAGATTTTTTTTTAACCCAGACAAAAAAATAGCAATTTTAAAGGTAACTTTCCCTTTTAAATAATAATGTTTTGTTTGTATCTTGTGTAAGGTATACACAAGCAGAGATCCCCAGAACAGTGCTTTACTCACCAAAGAACCAGCTGCCATCAGAACTCTGTGCTGCATATGTTCTCCGTAACAGATTGTTCAGAGCAGATCACCAGGCCTTTCTTCCAAGGTACCTCTGGGCTTCCAGGCTCTTGGTTAGCAGCTGAGAACCGAGGGATTCCACCTGGCGCACAAAAGAAAAGTCAACCTGAAAAAGTCCATCCCTGTTCATAAGTGAGGGAGAGTAGAACTTCTCCCTGGGTGTTTCTGTGCTATAATCTTAACAGAATTGGATCAGCAGCCCTTTCTTCCTCAGTCCTGCTGGGTAAATATTCAAATTACCAGCTTTTTTGGTGTGGATGCATGCACACCACATCCAGAGGTGAGAACAAGACTGGAGTCCCTCAAAACCACATCATTGTGCTGAGTGGGAAAGGTTGGTGTGGAATGGGAACTGTCCCACCACGGAGCTAATGGAACAGAGGAAGGCTATCACTTTGAGGACTAAGGTGCACCTGCCCCAAGCCATGGCATTTTCAGGTGACAAGAAGCTTCACTGCAGTCTTGAAGGCACGCCGTTCAAGGAACACAAGCTGCTCTGCAGAAGAAGGATGGGCAGTCTCCTCCCCTGTGAGTAACTGCCTGTGAAAACCCACCAGAGGGTCAGCTGTGGGTCAGTCCTAACTCTGTGGTTCTCAACAAACAACAACAAATGCATGTGAAAGGTATCAGGAAGATCAGAGGTGAACTAATGCCTTTGAAGGGTGGTGGTATTCCTGAAAAGAAGCAGCACATAAGTCTTGCAAGAAGTACAGCTGGTATGCTCCTTGGAAGCAAGGCTTCATGGGCAGCAGGTCAGGTGTCTTGCCTAAGTTTGTTTCTGGTTTCTATTTCCAGCTTGGTCTCTGACTCACTGAGACTGTGAATCAGTCGTTTCATTCATAGGTTGCCTATGGAGTAACTAAAAAAAAGTCTCCTTCTCTTCTGTCCTCACACCATGAGGTAGCCCAGCCATCATGCTCCGTCTCTGATCTCAGACTTCAGGCGTAATATCAGGAGGGACCATTCTTTGGAGAAAGATGTCATGCTTGATAAAATAGAGGGTCCACAAAAGAAAGAGAGAGAGGAGGGAGGGAGGGAGGGAGGAAGGAAGGAAGGAAGGCAGGCAGGCAGGCAGGCTTTCCGGTGAGATGGACAGACACAAAGCTGCCACAATTGGCTCAGGTGTAGCATATAGCAGAGACTGTGAGGCTGGCTCAGGAGCAGGCAGGGATTTGATCCATTGTGAGTAGAGTCTGTACGTCAGAGCTGTCTTCCCAACACCTAATAACAGCAACAGCAATGAAGACCCGCTCTCCTAAAAAAGAACTAAAATTGCTATCAAGTGCATTCTAGCAGAGACCCTATAGAACAGAGTGGAATGATCCCACAGGGTTTCCAAGGTTACTGCCTCAGCTTACTCCCAGGAAGCCTATGACGGCTTAGAACCACTGCCAAGTTCTTAACCGCTTCGTCACCAGGGGTCTTTGTGGGTGACACAGGATACATATTTACTGGCTAAATGAATGGATGACTAGCTTCAACAGTGGTAGGGTCCAGAATTCAAAAGATGCTAAAAAAATAACTGGGGGCGGGGGGAGTTCTCCCCTCCTGCCTGCCCCCACCCAGCCATCCAGTGCTCTTTCCTTTTTTGAACAAACGAGTCTAAGTGTCGTGTTTTATCCTTCTCTCACATTCCTCACTTCAGAAGTACTTCAGTGATCTTTCCTATCTCCAGTCAGTTCAGGTGAGACTGGGGCCCGTCCCTGCCTGAAGGACTGGGAGACCATCTAATTATGGGTTCCCTTAGTCACACTGAGAGGATGGCTTTATGGAGAATCCTACATGTCGCAATCCCCAGCCTTGGGTGAGATAGGCATGTGCGTGCCAGATTGTGGATGACACCCACAGAGCAGGTGCACCAGGTCGGGTCTGCATTGGTTTCTCGTTTTCTATTTCCAGATCTGCCTCTGATTCAGTGTGACTGTGGGTGAGTCGCTGTGCAATTGAGCTGCCTGCTCTGTGAAATGGACATTAATTATGCCTACCCTGGCATACTTGAGAGGGTGGCGTGAAGGTTCAGGAGGAAGTTCCTGGGAAGTGATATCTTTAGTCTTTAGACCAGCACATGCTTCAGGTGGGTGTAAAACAATTAACAGAATTTCCTTAGGGAAGTAAATCCAATAACTTTGAGAGCTCAGAAACTCAAGCCCCTTGTCATCACATCTGCTCAGAGCTACCGAGTACAACTGCTCTTCCTCCTTTTTCTTGGTGGGAGACAGTAATCTTTATGAAAACAGATCACCAGGCCTTGCTTCCTTGGGACTGCTGGGTAGGTTTGAACTGCCAAGCTTCAAGTTAGTAGTCAGAGCACCTGCTTGAACTGCCCAAAGACCTAAATGGTACACAGAGGAGATCATGTATAAATAATTCAGAGAGTATTGTAGTATGCATTAGAGACAAGATCTTAGCACGTCAAAGCTGTTATTTAGATGTCATTTAGGATGAGGCTGAATTAGTTTTGCAAAACAAATGAGTTCCTGGAATGCTAGATATTAAGTAAAAAGGGATGCAAGTGTCTTTGCAGACGTTGTGAAAGTGGCATGCCAATGAATGATGCTTGGGAGGCGGATAGCAGGGTGGTGGTGTCGTTGGGTATGATCCAATCAGAACTCACCCATAGCTGACCCTCAGCTGTTTTTCAAAGGCAGTAAATCACACAGGGGGAGATTGTCCATCTTTCTCCCATGGAATGAGGTGGTGGATTTGAATCGTGCACCTTTGGGTTGCTAGTACAACTCCTTACCACTAGACCATAAGAGCTCCCTTAGCAGGGTTTGCTTTTGTGATGTTGTGTACTGTCAAGTCCGAACCGACCCATAGCTGACCCTCCAGTGGTTTTCAGAGGCAGTAAATTGCATGGGAGGAGATTGCCCAGCCTTCTCCTGAAGCCTCGAACCCTGTACCTTCGGGATCACCGCACAACTTCTCGCCACTAAGCCACCCAGCTGCTCCAGGGTTTAGTGGGGTAAAAATCAGATCAAACATCTTATAAGTCCTTATATGAAAATTTCTTTTTATTTCATGCAAATAAATATAAGACAGAATAAAGCTGAAACAAGCAAACTTCTTTTGTAAATGAGCAGGCAATAAATACTCTAGGCTTTTCAGACCACATAAATCTCTATAGCATATTCCTTTTTCATGTTTTTATGTGCCATTGAATCAGAACTCGCTCGGAGTGCAACTGACCCTATACAGGGTTTTTAGAGACAGGAAATTGCATGATAGGAGACAGCCCATCTTTCTTCCCAGGAGAAACTGGTGGATTTAAACTGCCTGTCTCTGGGTTGGCATCCCAGATCCTTACCCACTAGGCAACCAGGGAGATGTAAAAACCATTTTCTTAGATCAAGAGACATACAAAACCAGTCCTTAGGCCAGCTTTTGAGCTGTAATTTGCAGGTTCTTGCAGTGAATTAGATTTACTGACTCTAGTGATTGCTGTGACCTCCCCCCAAATCAGGTATAGCAACTAGGCTGAGTTTCCTATATTAAAGACATTAATTTAATAACATTAATGTGTTACTACCCAGAGACCAGCAAACCATTACCTACTGCCACTGAGTCAGAGTTTTACTGTATAAAAAAAGTATACATTATAAATATAAAATATTCTCTCTGCACACTTTTTATCACCTGCTTCAGGTCCTGCAGCCGTCTGACTCTGTGACTCCTGTAAACTTTCAAACTGTAAACCCTATAGGCAGAATCTTTCATTAAAATCCCCTGTATTTATCTTTGCAGCAAAACATCAATCATCTCAGGTTATTGAGGAATAAGGGCTCTGAGTAGTTGGTTTTGAATTTTTTTTTTTTAGTTAATTGAGGGTTAACTTGAAAATGGACTTGACTCTGGTAATTGAAACTTTCCCATTTCTCCCTTTGCTGGAGTGCCCACAGAACATGACTGATTCCTTGTCCTCGAGCACCTCACCCAGTGTCAGAGGTCCAAATGGGGCCACGCACGTGCTCAGCATACCAGACGAGAGGTGAAGGAGAGGTTAAGAGCGCGGTGGAATCTCCCTCTCAGAACATACCTGGAACATCATTCTATTTATAAAATACTGCATACCCAGTACTCAGCTTTTGGTGTCAAAATACCATTCCTAGGGAAAAGAGAGAGAGAAAAAAGGTACGTTTTGTTTTTAGCCAAAAAAGGCTCATCTCTGAGAACTCAGTTCAGGGAACGTGTAAGATGAACTCGAGATAGCTTATCATTCCAGAAAGGTTAAAAAAATGACCTGCAGCTGCCACAGGGTTGCCTTGATGGAGCTCATACAAGCAACGAGGGGACAACGTTGGCATTCTACAGAAATAGCAAACTACAAACCAACACTCAATGAATTGAAACAGAGGAAATGCATACAAATCCAAGGGTTTATAGTGAGGCCAAAATAGAGGGAGTCGTGGCACAGTAAAAGGCGTCCTGGTGGTGCTAAGTTCCCAGCTGCTTGCACAAAGTAACGTGGTTCAAGCCCGTCAACTGCTCTGAAGGAAAGAGACACGGCAGTGGGCTTCTGCAGAGATGACAGCTTTGGGATCCCCGTGGGCAGCTCTAGTGTCCCAGAGTGACAAACTCTGTCAAACTCTGGGAGATTGTGGCTTTTTGCTGCTTGTGCAGGGCGGTCCTTGATGGGCAAGTAAAGGGAAGTTTTTGGGGTCGTGTGCTTTTGGGTCATGTTTGATGTGTAGTACTGCTCTTCCCCCCTCCCACCGAGAACAAGTATCCTTAAGGCTTTGCCTAGGCGTTGACTTTTGCTCAAAGGCGTTGGCTTAAAACCCCACGGGGGGAGGGGAGGAGACTGCTGTGGGGGGCCTGGAAGACTCCACTCTGGGTGTTTGGGGCTTTTTGCTGCTTGTGCATGGCAGTCCTGATGGGCAAATAAAGGGAAGTTTTTGGGGTCGTGTGTTTTTTGGAGTCATGTTTGATATGTAGTACTGCTCTTTTCCCCCCAAGAGCAGTGACCTTGAGGCTTTGCCTAGGATGGAAGTCTGCTCAAAGGTGTTGGCTTAAAATCCCACAGGAGGAGGGGAGGAGACTTAATGAATATTCCTTGAATGACCCAGCAATCTCTTGTCTATTTGCTGAGCTGAACAACTTGGTGTCATTGTGATGCTGCACACTGTTCCATAGTCCTGTCAAATAACATAATGGTTACCCATTATGTACAGTGTTTGGATGAGCTTTCAGATTGATTTATGCTGGGAAGCAGGAGTGGCATCCACTTCCTAAACTAGATGCCTCAGGAAACTCTACACACTCTCTAAACTCTACAAACTCTCTAAACTCTGTAAATGTACAGAAATGATGTTAGTCATAGAACAGAGTTTAGGTCTTTTGTGCAAAACTTACTCTCAGTCGTATTCGACTTGACATCACTTAACCACTGCTAAGTGAAACTAGTGCTGTTATATCTGGAGGAATATTCTTCCACTTTGTACATCACTGTTTATCAGTGTGCAGTACGAAGTAACCTGGGTTTGCTGTGATGCTGAACCTTGTACCATTGGGGTATCAAATACCAGAATGGTTTCCCAATGTGGACAGTGTTTGGTGGGGCTTCCAGTTGTAAAACAGGTTTGAAGCAGGAGTGTATCTACTCCTAAACCACATGCCTCTGGAAACTTTATAAACTTAGGGAAATGATGACAGTTATTATGGAAAGACATCAGGTCTTCTGTTCATGGGGTCGCTATGAGCTATACTCGACTTGACAGCCATCATCATCAACAACAACAACATATATACACATATACATATATAATTTTTTGTATATTTATATATGTTATGTCCTGTCGAGTCACCTGCAACTCATAGTGACTCTATGTACAACAGCCCTAAACCCTGTTCTATCCTGTGCCAATCTCACTGTCTCCGACACACCTACCCCTATTACCTCAGTCACTGAATCCATCCATCTCATTGAGGGTCTTCCTCTCCTGCTCTGTCCCTCCACCCTCCCAAGAATGACATCCCTTTCCAAGGACTAGTCCTGCCTTGCAACATGTCCAAAGTATGTGTCAGATGAAGTTACTCCAAGGAGTAGCCTGGTCTCGCCCTCTCTAGGACAAACTTGTTTGTTCTCCTAGCAGTCAATACTCTTCTCGAGCACCACAGCTCAAAGGCATCGGTTCTTCTACCATCCCTAGTCATTGTCCAGATTTCTGTTACATAGCAAGTAATTGCAAAGACTATGGCCTGGATCAGGAGCACCTTAGTCTCCAGACTAACACCGTTGCTCTTCAGTACTTTGGTCTCTAACAGCAGACTTTCCCCAATGCAATTGGTCTTTTTAATTTCCTGGCTGCTGATACCAAGAGGGTTGATTGTTGAGCCAAGCAAACTAAAGCGGTTAAAAATCTCACCATCAAGAAAACAAAGATTCTCACCACCAGGCCAATTGTTGTTGATTGGCAGTCAAGTCGAACGCGACTCATGGATATTCTATGAACAAAAGACCTAATGCTTTTCCATAACTGTCATCATTTCTCCAAGTTCGTAGAGTTTCCGGAGGCATGTGGTTAGGAATTGGGTGCCACTCCTGCATCCAATGTATGTATATAAGACAACAGGGAAGAAAGGGAGTAAGGGAACTGAGGGTTCATGCTCTGTTTTAGGGGCAGCTTCTCTTTAACTCCAGCGAAATATCATTAAGGAGCAATAATGAATTAATATACAGAAGTTGCCCTGCCAACCCAATGGCAGACAGTTCGAATCTACTGTCTACTCTGAGGAAGAATGACAGTTTCCTCCCATGTGATTAATAACTTCTGAAAACCCACTAGAAAGTTGATTCTGAGACCATGACACATCACACCAGTAACAACATGATATTGTCATGTGACAGCAATCATTAGATCTTTGTTGTTGTTTTGTTGTTATGTGCCATCGAGTCGCTTGCGACTCATAGCGACCCTGTGTACAACAGCCCTAAACTCCGCTCTGTCATAGAGGGCCTTCCTCTTCTGCGCTGTCCCTCCACCCTCCCAAGCATGATGTCCCTCTCTAAGGACCGGTCTCTCCTCACAACATGTCCAAAGTATGTTAGACGGAGCCTC
>NW_006399867.1:2215561-2231815 GCF_000299155.1 Elephantulus edwardii | reverse complement strand
AAAAATCTTCTACCTCCTCTTCCTTGGCTCTGGCTGTTGGTGCATATATTTGAATGATAGTGGTATTCACTGGACTTCCTTGTATGCGTATAGCTATTATCCTGTCACTGACAATATTGTACTTCAAGGTGGATCTAGCAATGACTTTTTTAACTATGAAAGCAACTCCACTTTTCCTCACCTTTTCATCTCCAGAGTAATATATCATACGATCATCCGACTCAAAATGCCCCATGCCAGTCCATCTCATCTCACCAGTGCCTAGACATTAGATCTTTATTTTTAAAAAAAAAATACCAACCTTATTTTATTTCGGTTTACTTACAAATTTCGTATACATTGTTTTTCACACTGAATCTTTCTCATTTCCTTAAACCATCCCTCTCTCCACCCATCAAATTATGTGACCCTATGGTTATGTCCCCCAGTCATCTCCACCCCTGTGCTCCCACGTAGATCCTCATACACGTTACCTGTTTCTGCAGTAATGGTCTTATACCATATTTGTTCTTATGAGACTGAGTTCACCTAATATAATGCTCTCCAGACCCTCCCAAGTTAGGTAGTGATTTACAAAACCTTGCTCCTGCCTGCTGTGTAGTACTCCATCATTTGTTGTTGTGGTGGTTGTTATGTGCTGTCAAATCACTTGTGACTTATAGTGACCCTCTTCTGCCCTGTCTTGAGCCAGTCTCACTGACTCTGATACACCTACCCTGATTGGCCTACTTACTATATCAGTCCATCTCATTCGGGCTCTTCCTCTCCTGCACTGTCCCTCCACACTTCCAAGCATGATGTCCTCCAAAGATTGGTCCCTCCTGACCACGTGCCCGAAGTATGTGAGACAGAGCTTCAAAATCCTAGGCTCCAAGGAGAAACTTGGTTTCACCCTCTTCAAAACAGACCCGTTTATTTTCTTGGCTGTCCATGGTATATTCAGCACTCTTCTCTAGTGCCAGAACTCAAAGACATCAATTCTTCTTCAATCATCAATGCATAGCAAGTATCATTGTCAGGATCTAGTACACTATCGTGTGAATGTACCATAATTTCTCAATCCATTTGACTGTGGTTAAACATTTGGGCTGTTCCCATGTTCTTGCAATGGTGAATAACGGTGCTATGAACATGGATGTACAAGTCTCCGTTTGTACCTCAGTTCTCCTTTTCTTGGGATATATTGCAAGCAATGGAGTAGCTTGGTCATATGGAATATCTATGTTCTGCTTTCTGAGGAAGTGCCAAACTGCCTTCCAGAGTTGTACCATTTTACAGTCCTACCAACAGTGTGTAAGAGTTCCTGTCTCTCCACATCCTCTCCAATATTTATTACTTACTGTCCTGTTAAACTTTGCCACTGCTACTAGAGTAAGATGGTTTCGCATTATAGATAAAAATTGATGAATGGGACCTTCTAAAGATTAAATCTGTGCACATCAAAAGCTTTTTCCAACAGAGTGAAAAGAAAACCTACTGACTGAGAAAAAAAAACATTTGGCAATTCCTTTTCAGACAAGGGTCTCATATCAAAAGTCTACAGAATCCTACAAGGCCTCAATAAGAAAAAGATTGATCACACAATTACAAAATGGGCAAGAGACATGGAAAGACTTTTCACAGAGGAAGATATTCGGATGGCCAACAGCCACATTGGAGAAATGCTCAAAATCACTGGCAGTAAAAGAGATGTAAATCATTAGATCCTTTTTATTTTTCAAAGGAAAAAGAAAATCTAGGCATTTACAAAGTGAAATCTCATCATTTGGCAATGGTGGTGAGTGATAGTGGAATTCTGAAAGTTTTTTTGGGATATAACTTGCCTACAATTAAATGCACATATTTTAAGTGTAGTTTGTATAAATGTAGGCAGTTTACACCAGTTGGCCACCATGCACTCAAGATGTAGAATGTTTTTATATGCTCACACATTTTTCCTAATCAATACATCAGTCACCCTCATCCTTATCACTGATAGGCTGTTACTATAGTTTGCGTACTTCTTGTTGTTGCTTGTCATCAAGTTGGAACTAACTAAAATTTACCCTCCAGTGGGTTTGGTGGTGTTCTGGTGTTTTTGTAAAAAAAATAAAATGTTATTTTAACTGTTATTTTTAACAAACATTTACAGAGAAGTTAGATTTTCATTCATTCATTGTTGCACATTTCCCCCTCCCTCCCTTCCCCTCCCCCAGTTAATTTTTTTTATATTCATCCATTGGTTTTCATAGGCTGTAAAATACACAAGAGATTACCCATCCTTCTGTCACAGAGCAGCTGGTGGATTCAAACCACATACCTTTGGGTTGGCATCACAGCTCCTTACCACTGTTGTTGTGTGTCACTGAGTCAGAACCGACCCATAGAAGACCCTCCAGTAGACCTTCAGAATAAATGGAATCAGATAGTACGTAATTTTTGTGTCTGCCTTGTTTTCACTCGACAAAATGCTTTTAAGATAGTCACCATCTTGTAAATGAGTTGTCATAGAGTCAGTTCTGACCTTGCATCTACCGCTGCAGAAGGGGTGTCTGATGAGGTTTTCAGGGGCAGATTTTTCCAAAGTAGATGTCAGATTTTTCTTCTGAGGTGCTCTTGGCTGTACTTGAACCACCAGCCTGGTTTGGTTAGCAGACGAACACATCCACTGTTTATATCGCCGAGGGCACCATCAATGTTGCAGCACCTATTAATGACTTATTCTCTTTTTTATTATTCAATTGTATTCTTATCATGAAGCTGTGCCACAATTTGTTTATGTATTTACCTGTTGCGGGACTTTGGGATTGTTTCCAGTTTAAAGTTGTTATGAATACGACTGCTGTAAACATTCATATGCACAGTCTTTTTGTGAATATATGTTCCCAGTTTTTTAGGACAGATAAGCATGGAATTGCTGGGTCATATGGCAAGTATCTGTTTAACTTTATAAGCAGCTGACAGCTTGTCTCCCAGTGTGACTGCACCATTGTGCATTGCAGCCAGCCGTGTAGGAGCGTTCCAGTTGCTCCACAGCCTCGCCAGCACTGCATGTTGTCAGTCCTTCTAGTGGGTGTGTAGTGGGATTATTGTGGTTTGCATTTGCATTTCCCTAATGACTAATGATGTTGAGCCTTCTCTCAGGTACTTGTGGACCATTTATATTTCTTCTTTTGTGAAATGCCTTTTCAAATCTTGTGCCTTTTTTTTTGGGTTAGGTTGTTTTGTTGTTACTGAGTTGTAAGAGTTCTTTATGTAATCTGTACCCCGTATTTATAATATATTGATACAGATATTGTTGTGTTATATGCCATTGAGTCGCTTGTAACCCATAGTGACCGTGTGTGCAACAGCTCTGAACTCTGCTCTATCCTGAGCCAGTCTCACTACCTTCAACACACCTACTACTTCCATTACCCTAGTTACTGGGTCAATCCGTCTAATCCAGGGTCTTCCTCTCCTGTGCTGTCTCTCCACCCTTCCAAGCCTCATGTTCTTCTCCAAGGACTGGTCTCTCGTTGTAACATGCCCAAAGTATGTGAAACGGACCTTATTCACCAGAGCAGACCTGTTTGTTTTCTTAGCAGTCCATGGTATGTTCAAGACTCTTCTCTAGCACCATAACTCAAAGGCATCAATTCTTCTTTTATCCTCCTTAGTCATTGCCCCACTCTCTGATGCATAGCAAGTAATTGCAAAGACCATGGCCTGAATCAGGCACATCTTATTCTCTATATGGACATTATTGCTCTTCAGCACTTTGGAGAGGTCCCTGACAGCTGACTTACCCAATGCAATTCATCTTTTGATTTCCTGACTGCTGGTGCCATGGGTGTTGATTGTGGAACTGAGCAAGCTTAGCAAATTGTTAAACTTCTCAATCTTGAAGGGGCTAATAGTCACAATCTCCTCTCCATTTCTCATGATGGCCCAGTGGTGAGAATCTCTGTTTTGGTTGGTTTGGTTTTGTTTTGTTTTTAATTCTGATTTATTTACAAAGTTTGAATACATCGTTTTTCCAAAAAAGATCTTTCCCATTTCCTTCACCCCACCCAATCAAATTGTGCAACCCTACCTATGATTAACACCCTACCTCCCCATCCTCACCTACTCATTCTACAATAATGGTTTTGTCCAGTATTTGTCTCTGTTTTCTTGATGTTGAGCTTCAATCCATAATGAAGACAGCAGTCCTTGACCTTCTATAGCAAATACTTAAGGTTCTCCTCAGTTTCGGCAAGCAAGGTTGTGTCATCTGCATAGTGCAGGCTGTTGAATCTTCTTCCAATCCTGATACCACATTCCTCCTCATAAAGTCCAGCCTCCCGAATGATCTGTTCACCATATACACTGACACGATGCATCCCTTATGCACTCCTTTCCTGATTTCAATCCATGCAAAGTGTTTCCCTGCTTTGTTCTGATTACTGCTTCCTGGTCCAAGTATAGGTTTCACATAAGCACAATTCAATGATCTGGGATTCCCATTCTTCTAAAGGTTAGCCACAATTTATTGTGGTCTACACCGTCAAATCCTTTGCATAGTCAATGAATCACACATAGACTTTCCTCTGGTACTCTCTGCTTTCAGCCAAGATTCATCTGACATTGGCTATTATGTCCCCAGTGCCACAGCCTCTTCTAAGCCCAGCTTGCCCTTCTGGAAGTTCTTTGTAGATGAACTGTTCCAGTCTTTTTTTTTTTATAATCTTCAGCAGGATTTTGCTTGCATGTGATATTAGTGGTAATTATTCAATACTTTCCACATTCTGTTGGATCACCTTTTTTGGAATGATAATAAATATTAATCTCTTCTAGTCAGTTGGCCAGGTAGTTGTCCTCTAGATTTCTCAACACAGTCTGGTGAGCACATCCAGGGCTGCATCTGTTTGTTGAAATATGTCAATTAGTATGCCATTAATTCCTGGAGCCTTGTTTTTTTTACCAGTTCCTTCAGAGCAGCTTGGACTTCCTCTTGTATCACCATTGCCTCTTGGTCATATGCTGTTTCATTAAATTCTTCTGCATCACCCAGTTCTTTCTGGTGTAGTAACTCCATGTCCTCCATCTACCCTCTTTCTTCTTTTTTTAATTCATGTTGTGTACCGTTGAGTCGGATCCGACTGGCAGTGCTATCCTTTTTTTTATTCCTCCTGGATTATTCAATATTCTGCCTATAGCATCTCTACTATAGTTCAATATTCATTCAATTTCTGCCTATAGCATCTCTAACTGTAGTTTTGCAACTCAAGGCTTGACTTTGTTCTTCATTTTCTTCAGTTTACAAAATGCTGGGTGTGTTCATCCCTTTTGATTTTCTGACTCCATCTCTTCAAGCATTTCATTATAACACTTTGCATTGTCTTCCAAGCTGCTCTTTGAAACTGTTGAGTTCCTTAACTTCCTGATTTCTTCCTTTTGCTTTGGCTTCTCAGTTCTCTAGTGCAATATTAAATGTCTTTTCCAACATTCATCTTGGTCTTTTCTTCTTCCTCCGTCTTTGTAATGACCTTTTGCATTCTTGATATCCTCCACAGTTCATCTGGTCTTCATTCATTAGTGTTCAAGGTCTCAAACCTGTTCCTGAGATGGCTTTTAAATTCCGATGGGATAGACTAAAGGTCAAATTTTGGTTCTTATGGATTTTATCTCATTTTCTTTAGTTTTAGCTTAAACTTACATGTAAATAGTTGATAGTCTTTTCCACAATCAGCACCTGGCCTAGTTTTCACAGCTGATAATGAGCTTTACCAGTGATTGTTTCCACAGATGTGGTCAATCTGATTTCTGTATAGGCCCTCAGGTAAAGTCCATGTATATAGTCACCATTTGTGTTTCTTATAAAAGGCATTTTCAATGTTTAAATCATTAATGGCATTAAACTCTATCTTTCTATATCCAGCCTCATTTCTATCACAAAGTCTATATTTTCTACCAGTGACCTTTCTTCCCTGTTCCCAAGTTCTTCAGTCCAGTCACCCATTATTTTTAATGCACGTTGCATGTTCAATAGATTTCTGACTGCAAAAGTTGGTAGAAATTCATCTGTTTCCCTCATTTTGGGCTCTGATTGTTGGTGCTTATATTTAAATAATAATGATATTAACAGGTCTTCCTTGTAATGCATCTATTATCCTATTGTTCACAACATTGTATTTCAAAATGGATCTATAAATGTTCTTTTTAACAATGAATGCAAGCCCTTTCTCCTCTCATTTTCATTTCCGGAATAGTAGATCATCTGATTCAAAGTGTCCCATGCCAATCCATCTCAGCTCGCCAAGTGTCAAGCCTAGTATGTCAATATTTATATTTTCCATTTCTTCCTTCACAGTGTCCCACTTTCCTACATGTGTGCTTCTCAGATTCCACGTTCCAGTCACTAGCGTCAGTTTGCACCTGTTCCTCCTCCATTGTGGTTCCCAGGAGTAGGGCTCGGCCTCAGGTGCCATATCTGCTAGTCTAATCTGACTGTGCTCTGGTGTACATAGGGTGTTCTGAGAACTTTTATTTCGGAAGTGTATGGCCAATCCCTCTCCCTAGTCTGTTTTAATTTGGATGCTCGGCTTTAGAGCAAAATCTGACAGATAAGCATTTTACCCCAAGAATGGATCAAATACATTTCCCCATCACACAGCTACCAAATTCAACGCTGGTCCGGTCACCCTTTGGGACACGTGTCATGGTCCCATCCCCCCACTCTGCAGTGCCAGCATCCCCACTTTTTTCCCTCTCCTACAACACCTCTTTCCCTCCTCCCACTAGCCACCCCAGCAAGATGGCTCAGGCCCCCCACTGCTTCTGTCCACCCATTTCCTCTCCACTCCCCTGCAATGTTGGCACTCTGTGCAGACTGTACTAAAAAAATAAATAAAATAAAAATAGGGAGCTCTGGTGGTCTAATGGTAAGAACACTGCAATCCTGAAGGCACACGGTTCGACTCCACCAGCTGCTCCATGGGAAAAGGATGGGCAATCTCCTCCCAGGCAATTAATTATGGCCTCTGAAAATCCGCTGGAAGGTCAGCTATGGGTCAGTGCCACCTCAGTAGTACACAACATACACACACACACAGAACAATTTATCACACAGATATTTTATCCCAGGTCTTACTCTTTTATCTTCTTTGTGACTTTTTAAAAAAATCATTGTAGTTTATTTACAAAATTTGAATGCATTTTTTTCAGACCATATTCTTCCAGTTTCCCTTACCCCCCATCAAACTGTACAACCCCATGATGTACAACCCTCTTAATGACTTTTGAAGAATAGAGTATCTTCATTTAGATGAAGTATGTGTCAAATGCATTAATGGTTGGCTACCCAATGCGGACAGAGAGTGGGGTGGAGCTCCCCGATTAAAACAAGCGTGGAAGGAGGAGTGGCATCCGCTTCCATGATAGCTTGCCTCCAGAAACCCTATGAACCTGGAGAAAGGATGAAAGCCACCCAAGCGTCGAGGACTATCCTTCATAGGGTCGCTATGAGTTGCCTGTGACTCGAGTTGCCTGCGACTCGACGGCACTTAACAACAACAACATAATAATAAGCACACTGTTTTTCTTTTATAACTCCTCCTTTTAGTATGCTTTCTAAGATAGCTTTGCCTACCCTAAAGATGTGAAGATTTTTTTTTCTTCTGGAAGTCTTCTAGCTTTACCTCTTTCATGTAGGTCTTATCATCTGTTCCAAGAGAAGTTCCGTGTGACATTTACAATGGGAGGTAAGACTTCATTTTTCTTATATAGACCCATCCTCTTCTGTTGGGGAGAAAACTATCCTTTGTGAGTCTCTCAGTGGATTCTCTCTCTGCTGGCTAGTACATCTCTGGATGTCCAACTACCACACTGGTTAATATGTCTCTGGTTAGAACATCTGTGACTGTCCCTGGGTGTATCAGCACCTCGCTGTTAGTATATCTGTGGCTACACCAGTACCATGTTGACGTGATTGCATTATAGTAGGTCTTGTTAAGACAGCCCTGGTGGCTAGTGATCAGGAGCTGTGCAGCCAACCTGAAGGCAGGCAGTTCGAACCCACCAACTGCTCCAAGGGAGAGAGATGTACAGTCTTCTCCCGTGTGATTTGCTGCCTCTGAAAACTGACTGGAGGGAGGGTCAGCTCTGACTTGAGTCAGTTCTGACTCAATGGTACAGACAACAGAGCAAGTCTTGACAACAGACTATAAGTATATGTTTTCCAGTTTTATTCCTTTATTCCCCCAAACTATTCTAGTTCTTTTAGATTCTTTGCATTTCATTATAAAGTTTAGAATCTGTGTCTGAATTTGTCAGATGTTGCCGGGAATTTGGCGAGGATTGCCCCTGAAACTGAGCAGATTAAAAAAAAATATATAAAAACATCACCACGGTTTCACACATGGGTTTTGGCATTGATCATCAGAAACATTGGCTGCAGGTTGCGGGCCAGGGTGAGAACGGGAATCTGGGACTCTGGGGAGTGTGTTGATGTGGTTGTGATGGGCCCAGTCTCTTTTTGGCTTGTTTGGGTTTGTTTAACCTGTAAGTAAACTAAAGCTTTTTTTCCCCCCAAGAACACGCTGTATAGACATTCCAAACAACCAGCTTTCCCGAGGGCAGACAATCTAACAGGAACACCATAAGGTTGTTTCCAGCATTTACTGATTCTCACTCACTTGCTTATTGACCCAAGAGACAACTTGTTAGGAGCTTAACTAGTATTTAAAAAGCTTCTGTTTGCTGTTTGACTAACACTATCACAGTTTGTTCTGCATGAAGTACTTTTTTTTTCTTTATGTCTATTTCCTTTCTTCTTCCCTCGCCACCCCCCCCCCGCTTTTTTCATTTTTGCTTAAGGGAATTTAGGAACATAAAGCAAAAGCCAGCATCTTTTGCCATGAGCTCAGTCTTAAAACATGAACCCAGTGCGTCGTTCCTTCTAGCTACATTCTGTTATTACCTGACAAGTTTCTGATCCTGAGGCCTCAAGGTTAAGCCCAGAGATTAGCAGAAAAGTTGGGGAGGTTTAAGGACCTATCATTACCAAGGGGAGACTTTTTCCCTTGACCTAAAAAAAATTATTAAAAGAGTACTGGACAGGGTAGAGTTCAGGCTGTCAGAAGCCCTCTGTGGATTTCTTCCACTTCTGTGGATTGGAGCCACTTTGTTGTTGGGGGGGTAGGGGCGTTCAGTGAGGGAACTCTCACCTTTCACTTAGGAGACCCGGGGCCCATTCTGGACCGGTGGAGGTACAGTTCCCACCCCTCTGCTAATCAAGGCTGCATGTTGCTGTGATGCTGAACCTAGCAGTAGAACTTCCAGACTCAAAGCAACCTGATGATTGACTTCCAAAAATCAGCCAGAGAACACCTGGTATGACTCCCAATGTGCCGGTTCTGTCGTGCATGGGATCCCCGTGATGCAGGGGTCAAAGACAGCTGGAATACCACACGGTGCTATCTCCCTGTTAGGACCCGAGAGGCTGGCCTCACGACACATGGTGCTATCTCCCTGTTAGGACCTGAGAGGCTGGCCTCACGACACATGGTGCTATCTCCCTGTTAGGACCTGAGAGGCTGGCCTCACGAAGCCCTACTTGTTCCACTTCCCTTTTTTTTTGTGAGAAAAATTTGTATTTGCAATTAGCCAGCTGGACTCAGTTTAGATGATCCCAATTTTGTTGGCAACATCCAAAGCATCATAATCAGGAGCAAGTCGAGCATAGGCCTTCTTCTCTCCATCAGGCCTAATCAAAGTGTTGACTTTGGCCACATCAGAGTCATAGAGCTTCTTTACAGCTTGTTTGATTTGGTGCTTGTTGTCCTTGACATCCACAATGAACACAAGTGTGCTGTTATCTTCTGTCTTCTTCATGGCTGACTCAGCGGTCAGGGGAAATTTGATGATGGCATAGTGGTCAAGCTTGTTTCTCCTTGGGTCACTCTTCCGGGGGGTATTTGGGCTGCCTTCAGAGTCTCAGCATCTTAGGCCACCGGAAGGCGGATGACGTGCGGATCTTTTTTTTTTTGTGGCTGTGGATGCCCTTCAGGACTGCCTTCTTGGCCTTTAATGCCTTTGCTTTGGCTTCAGTTTGGGGAGGGGCAGGGGCTTCTTTCTTCGCTTTCAGCGCCATCTTCATGGAAAGGTACTCATTTTACTTTCACAGCTGTGAGTAGCAGTGGATGTCATTGTTCTTGACCATCGAGTCAACTACAGTTCACAGCTGCCCTGTGAACACCAGATCTGCAGCTTGCACGAGCCTTTGCCCTCCCCACCTTCTCTAATATGCTTGAGCCCGTTGTTACTCTCTTACCGGTCCATCTCGCTGAGGGCCTTGCTCTCTTTCTCTGACATCCTGGCATGATAGCAGGTGAAGCCTGATTTATAGGGTGATGCTCAAAGCTTTGATGCTGTCCTTGTGGTTACTGTTGCTGTTACTCCTGTTGTTAATGTTTTAACGGGTTCAGGGTGGAGAAAGGTGAGCTCATCCTCCAGCTGCCATGGTCCAGGCAAGTGCACTCAGCGTGGTCTCCACTACTGAATGATTTGACCAGACCTCCTCCAGCCTGCTCCTTGGAGGCAAGGATTCTGAGGCTCCATCTGACGTACTTTGAGTATGTTGCAAGGAGGGACCAGACCGGTCCTTGGAGAAGGACATCCTGCTTGGAAGGGTGGAGGGACAGAGAAAGAGAGGGAGACCATCGATAAGATGGATTGATACAGTGACTGAGGTAATGAGGGTAGGTGTGCCGAAGACAGTAAAGTTGGCGCAAGATAGAGCAGGTTTCAGGGGTTTTCTACATAGGGTCACTACAAGTCACCAGCGACTCGATGGCACATGACAACAAAACCACCTCCAGGAAAGGAGAAGTGAGGGTTTTCCATATCAGAAAAGAGCAGGTGTGAACACACTGTTTTTGTTGTTGTTAATTTTAATGAAAGTTTACAGAGACTTAGGGTTTCCAGTCATTCGTTGTTGTACTTTTCTCCCTGCTCACCCCCTCCCCTCCAATTCACTCTTCTCCTTAAAAAGTAAAACTTTTTCTTTCTTATGCAGTTTCCCCCCCCCCAAGTCCACTCCACTGTGCAGCTTTCATTCTGGACTCCTGTCATGACAATAATACCCAATCGTATATCCCTTTTAAACAGTCCTCTCCCTCATCTGTTTCAATGCAGTATATATCATTCCTCCTCTCCTTCTGTCTTACCTCAAACCCGATGTCAGCCCCATTTTATAACAGTGACCCTATGCAATATTTGTCTTTTTGTGACTGAGATCTTTCCCTCAGCATAATGTCCTCCAGGGTCACCCATTTTGCATAATATTTCATGAGTTCCTTGTTTTTCAATGCTGCATAGTATTCCATTGTGTGAATATACCAGAGTTTCTCTATCCATTCATTTGTTGATGGGCATTTGGGTTGTTTCCAGCTCTTTGCTATTGTGAACAAAGCCGCAGTGAACATGGGTGTGCAGTGAACACGCTTCTTGATGTTGTTAAGTGTCATTGAGTTGACCAAAACTCACAGCCAGTGAACAGCGTTACTCATAGACCCCACAGAGTGGGTCTGAACCCTGTCCTTTCATACACCATCTTCATCATCTCCGATACGCTCAGGCACATTGTGACAGTCATTGTGTCAGTCTGTCTCGTTGAAGCTCTTCCTCTCTTTTGCTGACCTTCCACCTTTCTGAGTATGATGTCTTTTTCCAGGGACCAGGGTCCCTCCTAACAACATGCCCGAAGTACGTGAGCTGAAGCTTGACCATCTTTGCCTCCATCTATGCTTAGATACTAAAGTCTAGTTTTGTACAGGTGAGCATCTTGTGGGGTGCTGGTACCATGCTGGACATTGAGGGTACACAGCTGCCACTGTCAGGGAGTTTCTGACCTCTCAGGACTGAAAATACACAAACCCAGGCAACTGTGCCATATGGGAGAACAAAGCGAGTTCCTTGTCTGCCAAGAGTCCAGTGGCCACAGTGACACACTTTGGATCAGCAGAGCGAGAAAGGGAATTTGTGGGTTTCTGTAATTGGGAAATCCGGGAATAAATGCCTTCAGGCGTGGCTGGGCTCAGGCGCTCAAATGATGTCAGAAGGCTCTCCATCGTGTAACTCTGTTTTCCTTGGAATTGGCTTCATTTTCAGATTCCCCAAGCCAGATTCCACCAGTCGCTTACTCTTAACTGGAAAAGCGTCCTTGTCCTCAATTGTTCCATGATTAATGACCAGAGAGTCCCTGGGGTATAAACTGAGTGCTGGGCTCATCCCTCAGAGGTAAAGAGGTAAGACAAGGTCAGCCTTGCCACTTCACAGTCATGCTGGGGAAGGGGAAGTCCACCTGAGGATGGCTGTCGAGGAGGATTCTGGGTGAGCAAGCAGGGACTGTGTGTTCCCACAATGCCACCACACATAGAGGCTTGTAGAGGAGGGGCAGCCTCATCAGAGAGGTGGCGTTTGGCCAGGACTTTGAAAGTTCCATACAGCAGGGACTCTCAGGATGGACTGCAGTGCTCATCCGCATTGGAAGAGTAGAAAGGCAAGAAGGAGAGAACTTGCTTTCTCAGTTCTAGAGACCTGTGTCAGGCTCGGTGAGATGTGTCTTGGTGAGTCCTCACAAGAACCTGCCTTCTTGCTCAGAAGAGAAACACTCTTGAAAAAGTTAGTTACTCCTCAAGGATAGACCTTCAGCCCAGACACTCCTGGAACCACCCTGATCTGTCATGCATACGATAAAGTGTTCTTTTCAGACCGCTGTCCCTTGTGCGGGAGCTCTGGTGACTTATTGGTAAGAAGGCACACTGACAACCCAAAGGCAGGAAGTTCGAACCCACTAGCTGCTCTGAAACAGAAAGATGGGCAGTCTGTAGCCTCTGAAAACCCACTGGAGGGTAAGCTAGGAGTTGGTTTCACTTGAGGGCAATGAGAGAAAGATCTCTTATAAACATAGATGCAGAAATCCTCAATGAAACTCAAGCCAACTGACCCCAACAGCATGTTCTGATTCATAAGTGGGATTTATCAGAAGTGGCTTAACAGTAAAAAAATCAGTCAATTATTATACACCAAGTTAATGGGAATGGGGGGAGAGGAAGACCACATGATCATCTCAGTTGGTAGAGAGAAGTATTTGACAAAATCTTTTCATGATTGTTAAAAATACAAAAACTCAAGGGAGCTCTGGTGGCCTAGTGGCAAGAAGCTGCACTGCAATCCCAGAGGTGCGCGGTTCGAATCCACTAGATGCTCTGCTGCAGAAGGAGGGACAATCTCCTCCTGTACCAGTCAGATCCGATTTGACGGTACACGCACAGAAAATAAGAAAATAAAAATAAAAAAATACAAAAACTCAAAGCACTCCATCCGCTAAGAATAAAAGGAGAATTCGTCAAAATGATGGAATCTTACATGTGACACCACAGACACAAACAAAAGATAAGATAGGTAAGCGAAACTTCATCAAAATTGAGAACTTTCATTCCTCAAAGGGCCTGATCAAGGGAGTAAAGAGAAAACCTAATCAATGAAGGGAAATTAGAGAAGACCATATGCATAATAAGGGTTTAACATCTAGAATATAGAGAGAATGTCCGTAAACTAACAAAATCAATGGGGGGAAAATTAGAGAAGACCATATACATAATAAGGGTTTAACATCTAGAATATAGAAAGAACTTCTGTAAACTAACAAAAGAAAAAGGCAATCCAGTTAAAACATGAGCAAAGGGCTTGAATAACTGTTTCTCCAAAGAAGGGCTGGAAATGACTGAAAAGCACAGGAGAAGATGTCCAATGATGGTACGTTATTAAGGACAAGCACATCAAACCCACAGTGAGCGATCACTTCGTCCTCACTAACATGATTTTGATTTCAAAACCAAAATGGAAAACAGCAGATGTTGGTGGGGATGTGGAGGAATTGGAACCCTCATCCATCGCTGATAGGAGAATAGAATGGTGCAGCTGTTGTGAAAAACGTTTCTGGAAGTTCCTCAAAGAGTTAAGCATAGTGGGCGATTCCATTACTAATCAAGAAAGAACTTCCCAGCAAAAAGAGCAATGCTCAGTAAGATCATAAACCACAGATACTGGTGAGAGTGGGCAGATTGGAACTCTCATACACTGCTTGTGGGGATGTAAAATGATGTGTAGGTCCCTATGCAAGACAGTTTGGCGTTTCCTTAAAAACTTGAAAATAAGAATACCATTTGATCCAGCAGTCCCACTACTGGGTATATATCCTAAAAAACTAAGAGCTTGAACAGATAAATACCGATTTATGCGTATTGCACCATTGTCCACAATAGCAAAGAGCTGGAAACAACCTAAGTGCCCATCAGTAGATGAATGGCTAAAGACTCCATGATACGTTCACACAGTGAGGTACTATACAATATTGTAAAACAGTTAAGAATTTTCCGGAAGACCTGTTTCTAGTGCCACAGGTTAAGCTGCAACCTCAGAGCATGAGTTTGAATGTAACTGGGGCTCCAGGCCTCTGCAGGTGGTCTTTTAACTGTGAGCAACATGGTGGCAAAGAAGAAAAGACATAGCGGTGAAGAATTAGTGAAACATTAGGTAACACAGACATATATAAAGGACATTTGCATGGTGAAATGTCACAAAAGGGCAAATATTGCATAAAACCACTATTATGAATAGCTGAAGAAAGGTTTACACACAGAATCATTCTAGTATGTTTACCAGGGAAGAGACGGTAAGTAGTAGTAGTTGTTGTTGTTGTTGTTAGGGACCTTTGACCCTGTGAACAACAGATCTGAACCCTGCGCCCTATCCTTTGCCATCCTCATCATCTCTGATATGCTCACTATGTCAAACCATCTAGTTGAGGGTCTTCTTAAATGTGCTTTAATTCAGATACCAGAAGCAGGTATTGTTCAGAAGCAGTTACCTTTGGACACTTGCCTGGAGAGCTAGGTCTGCCCACCCACAGAGCTACAGCCAAGCACCTTTGGGCCTAAGCTTACTGGCTGCGTGGTGGCAGCACATAGTGGACAAGAGAGGAAAGAGAGCTTTGTTAACACTTCCTGAACAGGACAGTGACCGACACTGTGAGGCCATGGGTCCAAGAAAGAGGCCTACAGAGAGACTCTTGGCTGACCGAAGAGCTGTATCGTGAGTGTTCCTGAATTTAAATTATTACCTGTTACTTCTCTAATAGGGTAGCCTCTGGTAGCCTAGTGGGAAGGGAGTTGCACTGCTAATCCTAAAGGCACATGGTTCGAATCTACCAGCTGTTCTATGGATAGAAGATGGGCATTCTCCTCTCATGCGATTTGCGGCTTCTGAAAACCTGCTGGAGGGTCAAGTTGGTTCCAACTTAACAGCACTTGCTTACTTGCTTTTGCTGATTTTCCTAATAAATTCCACAATCATGAAGGGAAAAAAAGCAGTTAGACATGGAATTATATGATCCAGCAATTTCACTCCTAGGCTATACATGAAAGATTTCAAAGTGAAAACTCAAATAGATATATATGTTGTTAGGTGCTGTGAAATTGAGTAGGACCCAAAGTGACTCAGTGAACAAGAGGTCCAAACCCTGTCCTGTCCTGTGCCATCCCCACACTTCCTGACACACCGGAGCCCATTACAGGAGTCGCCGTGTCAGTCTGTTCGGTTGAGGGTCTTCCTCTCCTTCACTGAACCTCCACCTTTCTAAGCTCATGTCCCTCCCCAGGGAAAAGCCGCTCCTAGCAACATGTCCAGTGTGTGTGAGGTGAAGCATTAGCATCTTTGCCTCCAAGGAGCACTCTGACTCCACCTGCTCCAAGATATATTTCTTTGTTCTTCTGACAGTCCACAGAATGTATCTTTCTCCAACAACACAACTCAAAGACAGCAATTTTTTTTTAATAAAAAGATGATAGGCTTAATTTATTGTGGTTAAATAACTTTTGCAAATTACTAGAGGTATGTATGCTCAAAGTCAAAGCTAAGACTAGAAATCTGCTTCTGAATGGTCACACCTTGAAAACTCATTTATAATTACAAAATAGAAGCAGTCCTGTTCTGTACATATGGCATTGTTGTAAGTTGGAATCACCTCCACAATAGCTCTCCTCTACCACCACTGCATTCTAGGGCAGTTCTGAGACTTGAAGGGAGTGAACAAATGAAGACTCCTGATGCTTAAGCATCTCACATTTTCTTTTTTTTTCCATTCATTTATTGTTGCACTTTTCTTCCCTCCCAACCCTCCCCCCTAGTACACTACCCTCTTGGAAAAGTAAAAGAAAAATTCTTTCATTGTTTTACAAACCCTCCCCC
>NW_006399867.1:2213766-2214541 GCF_000299155.1 Elephantulus edwardii | reverse complement strand
TTGTAGAGGTCCCTAATTGCAGACTTTACCAGTGCAATACATCTCCTGTTTTCCTGATTGTTGGTACCAAGGGTGTTGATTGTGGATCCAAGTAAGACGAAGTTGTTGACACTTGCAATCTTTTCTCCATCTATCATAATGTTGACAATAGGTCCAGTGGTGAGAATTTTTGTTTTCTTGACATTGAAAAGCAATCCATATTGAAGGCTGTATTCTTTGATCATCTGCAACAAGTGCTTCAAGTTCTCCTTATTTTCAGCAAGCAAGGTTGTATCCCCTGCATAACACGAGTTACTGATGAGTCTTCCTTCAATCTTCATCATCTCTAGCTTCTCAAATAATTTGCTCAGCATACAGACTGAATAGATGGAGATAAAATCCAACCTTGATGCACTCCCTTCTTAATTTTAAACCATATAGTGTTCACTTGCTCTGTTCACACAGCAATCTCCTTTGCATGAGTATAATTAAGTGCTCTGGGATTCACATTCTCCTTGATGTTAGCCTAGCTTGTTATGATCCACATAGTCAAATGTCTTTGCACAGTCAATAAAGCATGAATATTCTTCTGATATTCTTTCCTTTCAGCCAGGATCCAACTGGCATGAGCAATAATACTCCTGGTGCCACAGCCTCTTCTAAATCCTCCTTGAACTTCTGGAAGTTCCCTATCTATTTACTGTTTTCGCTATTTTTTTTTCCATTTTTATTTATTTATTTTTCTACAGAGGTTTTGGATTTCCATTCATTCATTGCCACAATTTTCTCCCTTCCC
>NW_006399867.1:2211329-2213566 GCF_000299155.1 Elephantulus edwardii | reverse complement strand
AGAGAAAAAAAAAAAAAGAAGAAGAAAAAATTCCTTCATTAGTACACAATTCCCACGTCCCTTCCCCCCACCCCGCACCCCGAGTACACTTCTCTGTGCAACCTTAATTCTGGATTCCTGTGCTAACCATAATGTTGTTGTTGTTATGTGCCGTCGAGTCGCCTGCGTACAACAGCCCTAAACTCCGCTCTGTCCTGTGCCAATCGCACTGTCTCTGACACTCCCATCCCATAATACTCAATCATATATCACTTCTAATCTGTTCTCGCTATTTTTTTAATGCTCTTCAACAGTGTTTTGCTTGCATGTGCTATTAATGATATCACAGATATATATGTGAAGAAGAAATAGAAGGGGGGGGTGTTTGTGTGTGTGTGTGTGTGTGTGTGTGTGTGTGTATTTCGCTCTGGTGGCCTAGTGGCAAGAAGCTGTGCTGCATACCCAAAGGCACACTGTTCAAGGCCACCAGCATCTCTGCCAGAGAAGGATGGATGATTTCTTCCTGTGTGATTATCTGCCTTTGAAAACTCACTGGAAAGTCAGCTATAAATCATTTCTGACTCTATGGTACACAGCTGTTTATCTCTATCTCTGTATCTATCTGCCTATACACACTCACACATATATATATTTATATGTGCTGATGTTCATTTCAGCACTATTCACAATAATCAAAACAGTGGGGACAATCTAAGTTCCCCTGAGAAGGCAAACAAAATGTGATGCATACATATGATGGGATATTACTTACCCATAAACAAATTAAATCCTAATACATGTTACAGCATAGATGAGCCTTCAAACCTTGATGCAAATGAAGTCAGTCACAAGGGGATTAATATTCCATGGCCTCACTTGTATGAAGTATACAGAAGAGGGAAACGTCTCTATGAAGTATACAGAAGAGGGAAACGTCTCTATGAAGTATACAGAAGAGGGAAACGTCTCAAGAGCAAAACGTCTGTTCTGACTATCAGGGCCAGAAGTGAGGGAAGGAGAGAGTCACTGTTCAGGGGTGCTGAGCTTCTGTTAAGGGTGAGGGGGACATTTAGAACAGGAAAGCAGTGGTTATACAGTGTGATGAAAGCAGTTAATGTTACTGAATTCTCCACGTGAAAAGACATTGAAACAACAAATTGTGTGTGTGTGTGTGTGTGTCTATCTGGGTGGGGGGGGAAAGGAATTTTTTTTTTAAACCCAGAATTGATGTGACATCGTGTTCCCATGTCTCCTGAGATTCCAATGCTCTGGAGGTGGAGACCCAAAACCTTGATGTGACCCCAAGACTTCATCCTGCTGGCATAGCTCCTGTCTCGAGGCTCCTGCCCACTACAGAGCCTTTGCCAGAGCTGTCCCTCCACCAGAATGCCCGTCTGCCTCTGCTTCCTCCACCAGGCTGGCTCTCCCGTCTTTAGCACTCAGCTCCGCCCTCTCTTCTCCTAGGACTCTCAGACTTGGCCAGACTACCCCACCCCCATCTTCTCTTTAGCAATAGCTGGCACCAGGTGCCAGATGTCAACCCAACCACCACATATTATCCTTTATTTATGCATCACATCAGTAGTACCATCACCACCTGAAATGGGGACTACGAGGGCCTGGGGAGAGGGGCCACCAAAAGGGTTGTCCATAAAAGCTTTTGTGTTGGATAAGAGTACTGGATATGTCGTGGACTCTTGAAAGAACAAGTAAGTCTGTGTTGGAGAAAGTGCAACCAGGGTGCTCCTTCGAGGCAAGGATGGTGGAACTTCATTTGTCTTTGAGTATGTTGTCAGGAGAGGCTAGTCCTTAGACAAAGACATCATGCCTGGAAAGGCGGAGGGTCACAGAAAGAGAGGAAGACTCTCCCTCAAGCAGATAGACTGGGACAGAGACTGTAACAGTGGGCCTATCAGAGGTGCTGAGGATGCTGCAGGATGGGGCAAGGTGCAGACCTGTTGCTCATGGAGTTGCAGTCAATTTGATAGCACCTATCAACCACATACAATGTTTACATCTCAACCGATGTTTGGCCTTTTTAATAAAAATATCTCTGTCATTAACTATAAAAACAAAAGCATTTTTCACAACTATGAGATATCATCTCACCCCAGTAAGAATAGCAAAATATAACAGAACAGCAAGCAACAAATGCTGGCGAGGATGTGGAGAAACTGGAACTCTTATTCACTGTTGGTGGGAATATAAGATGGTGCAACCACTGTGGAAGGCAGTGTGGCGCTTTCTCAAAAAATTGC
>NW_006399867.1:2208095-2210181 GCF_000299155.1 Elephantulus edwardii | reverse complement strand
ATGTCCTCCAGAGTCACCCATTTTGAATAATATTGCATGAGTTCCTTCCCATTGTGTTACTATACCAGAGCTTCTCTATCCATTCATTTGCTGGTGGGCACTTAGGTTGTTTCCAGCTCCTTGCTATTGTGAACAAAACCGCGATAAACATGGGTGTGCATGAACCTTCTTTTTCTAATTATTTTTTGTTTGTTTATTTGAGTGAGAGTGTACAAATCATGGCTTTTGTTCCATTCACCTTCATTTTGTTTTGTAACATTGTCATTACTATTTCACTGGATCATTCATATACATTTTCTGTTATAACAGTAATTGCCATTGATTAATGTAATTAATTAATCACATTGTCTGATCAAGCTCTTTCTGTATTCTACAAATCTGTCTCTTTGGACTTTCTCACATGCTCTACTCCAAGTTTTCATTATTATCCAATTGCTGTAACCCTTTAAATCAAACAGTTTTATCTTCACACACTACACATGGTACTTTTCATTACTGCTGACATTTTCACAGTTGCTGATTTTGTTAGATTTTCTGATGGTTTATCTATAATACAGTGTTAACTAGTGTTTCTGAGTCTGTGTTGATAACTTTTTATAATGATGTAAAGGAAAAGGAGAAAAGGAAAAAACAGTTACTGATGATGTAATTCCGTGTAGAAAGAGTGTACAAAATCATTTTGCTGATACTCATATAATCTAAACAATGTTACATTTCAACTGCCTTTACCACATATTAATCTGTGATTAAATGGGTAATAAGCATTACTAAAGACTCTTTGGGGCTCTAGTGGCCTAGCGGTAAGAAGCCGCACTGCAATTCCAAAGGCACAAGGGTCAACTCCACCATCTGCTCCTCTAGAGAAGGATCAGTAATCTCCTGAGGGATTTTCTGCCTCTGAACACCCTCTAGAGGGTCAGTTATGAGTTGGGTCTAACTCAATGATACACAACAACAGCGGTTCTGTATTGAGCTCTGGTGACCTAGTCCATGTACTACCGGCCCCAACGTGGTGCCTCTTTAGTGGTTCGTGTCCACCAATGACCTCATCTGTTTACTCTCCAGGATGATTGACAGGAAATCCAGCGAAGGGTCTGCTGAGTCAATTGTAAATTTGAATTAAGGATTCAATATGCTTCATAAGGAGAAGGGGATGAGAGCACGAGTTACTGCCCTGGTGACACCAGCCCTGCATAGCTCTATGAGGTGGAGAAAATTATTATTCCCATTGTACAGATGAAGAAACTGAAGCATAGGGTAAAATCACACACTCAAATTCATCCAGCTGTGAGACAGAGCTGAGACTCAAAGCCAGACAGTTCAGGTCAGAGTCTTTACCCTTTCCCACCTGCAGGAGCTCAGGACACAGGGTCCCTGCCAAGCCTCCCTCACATTTTCTAATTGTGCTCTTTTTTGCTGGATCACGTGATCGACACTAATCACTAATAATAACCAGAGCTGAGCTGTTGAGCACCTAGTCTGTGATAGACATCACACTTAGAGGTTTGCTGTGCACCAATTTCATGCTCTCAACAGTCTAGATATAATGATCATCTGCATTTTAGACATGGATAACTAGGGAAGTCTAGAGGCTAAATACCCTTTCTACACAGCTAGAAATTCCCAAAGAAACTTCTCTGTGTTTTACTCATCATCAGGTCCAAAAGTATCCAGTCCATGTATAACATGCAGTTTTTATTGTTTTATACGTTAGTCAGAGGCAGTAAATCACAAAGGAGTTGACTGCCCATCTTTTTCCCATGGAGCAGTTGGTGGATTCAAACCATGTACCTTGTGGTTGGTAGTACCACTCATTACAAGCCACCAGAGCTTCCTGGGGCATGCAGTAGGCACTCAATAAATGTTTCATGGGTGGATAGATGGGTGAGTATGTGGTGGATGGATGGATGGTTAGATGGACGGATGGATAGATGGAGGATGGGTGGATGGAAGGATGGATGATGGATGGATAGAAGGATGGGTGGATGGATGGGTGGATATAAGGGTGGTTGGGTGGATGGTTGGATGAAGGATGTGTGGATGGATGGACAGAGGATGGAGGAAGGATGGATGGATGGATGGATGG
>NW_006399867.1:2195147-2207707 GCF_000299155.1 Elephantulus edwardii | reverse complement strand
TGGGTGGATGATGGATGGATGCATGGATGGATGAATAGAAGGGTGGGTGGGTGGATGGATGGATGGATGGATAAAAAGGAGAGAAGAGAGGAAGACACGTGGATGGATGGGTAGCAGGCAGGAGTGAGGTCTGGGATGTGACATTGGCTGCCTGTTTTACCCTCTGCTCTCATCGTGCCACAGCTAGAAGCTCAGATGTAAAACTGGCATCACGCCTGACATGACTTTCCTGTGTGTCTCTGGGCAGGTGCCACCATGCAGGTGAAGAAGTACCTGCTGAAGTGCCTGCACAGGCTGCAGAAGGGCCCCGGCTACACGTACAAGGAGCTACTGATCTGGTACTGCAACAACACCAACACCCATGGCCCCAAGCGCATCATCTGCGAGGGGCCCAAGAAGAAGGCCATGTGGTTCCTGCTCACGCTGCTCTTTGCCTGCCTCGTCTGCTGGCAGTGGGGCGTCTTCATCCAGACCTACCTGAGCTGGAAGGTCAGCGTCTCCCTCTCCATCGGCTTCAAGAACATGGACTTCCCAGCCGTCACCATCTGCAATGCCAGCCCCTTCCAGTAGGTGGACCTGGAGGGCGTGGCGGCTCAGCGCCGGGGACACTTCACTCCCTCACTTCAAACGCTTATTTTCTACCTTTCTTTGCCGGCCTTCAAATGACCTTTTCTTCTTAACCTTGTTCTCTCTTACTATTTTCTCTCCTTGTTCCCTTTCCTTCCTTCCTTCCTTCCTTCCTTCCTTCCTTCCTTCCTTCCTTCCTTCCTTCCTTCCTTCCTTTTCCTCCCTCAAATAAGATTCAAAAGTCATCAACTTCCTAGGTTTAATGAGAACCTTAACAAATGCCAGGTTTTTCTCTCGAGGATTAAAAATCCTGGTGGCACATTATTTAAGCACCAGCTGCTGCACAGGAGGAAGATGGGTTTGTTGTTGTTATTGTTGTTGTTAGGTGCCATCGAGTCAAGTGCAACCCTATGAACAGCAGATCTGAACCTAGTTCCATCCTATGTGAGGCTCACACGTCCTGACACACTAGAGCCCATTGCAGCCAGTCACTGTGTCAGTCAGTACACCTGGTCGAGGGTCGTCTTCTCCTTTGTCGACCCAGCATCGATGAATTAAGATTCATTCTCTCTGTCTCTCTTTCTCTTTGTCTGTCTTTCTTTCTGCCTATCTGTCCCTTTCTCTCATTTGCTATTGACTCTCCAGCAGGTATTCAGAGTCTATAAATCTCATGGGAGGAGATTGTCCATCTTTCTCCCATGAGGCAACTTTTGGATTTGAGCTCCCCACGTTTGGGCTGGCAAGGCAACTTGCTCTCCATGAGGCCACCAGAGCTCCCTCCATACAGATTACAGCCTCAGAAACCCTGTTGTTGTTGTTCTTGTTATTAGGTGCCATCGAGTCAACTATGACACCTAGTGACCCTGTGAGCAATGGATCTGAACTTCACAGTGTCCTGTGTCATCCTCATGATCTGACATCTCTGAACCCATTGTTAGACACTATGTCACATCATCTTGTTGAGGGTCTCCTCTTTTGATGACCCTCCACCTTCCCAAGCATGATGTCTAGTTCTGTTCTGTCTTAGAAGGTCAGTATGAATTGGAATCCACTCAGTGTCAGTAGGCTGGGTTTTTGTTCATCTCTGTCTTCAGGTGTGTTAATACCATTCTATTACCCCGTACATGTTTGTTAAAAGCATCTACTCAGTTGGAGGCATGAGAGAACAAGACCAAGTCCTGCCCCCCTCATGGCCTAGCACAGAAAACAGATGTGAATTTTTTCACAAATACTAAATGAATGATCGTTGTTATGATTAAAAAAAGATAGCAATTTTTAAAAATTTATAAAAAGTATTCTGTTTTGTAAGGATTTAATAAAAGTCATTGTTGTTGTTTTGTTGTTATGTGCAATCAAGTCGCTTGTGACTCATAGCGACCCTATGTACAACAGCCCTAAACTCTGCTCTGTCCTGTTCCGATCACACTGTCTCTTACACTCCCATCCTGATTATCCAGTCACTGAATCAATCCACCTCATAGAGGGCCTTCCCCTCCTGTGCTGTCCCTCCACCCTCCCAAGCATCATGTCCCTCTCCAAGGTCCTGTCCCTCCTTACATGTCCAAAGTATGTTAGACGGAGCCTCAGAATCCTTGCCTCCAAGGAGCCGCCCTATTTAACCCTTCCCAGGATGAATCTGTTGGTTTTCCTAGCAGTTCATGGTACCCTCCAGCACCACAGCTCAAAGGCATCAATTCTCCTTCTATCCTCCTTAGTCATTGTCCAACTCTCTGATGCATAACAAGTGATAGCAAAGACCATGGCCTGTATCAGATGCACCTTAGTCTCCAGAGAGACACCATTGCTCTTCAGTACTTTGGAGAGGTCCCTAACAGCAGACTTTTCTATCACAATATGTCTTTTCATTTCATGGCTGCTGATGTCAAGAGTATTGACTGTGGTGCCAAGCAGACTAAAGCTGTGAACAATCTCAATCTCTTCACCATCCATCCTGATGTTGCCAGTTGGTTCAGTGGTGAGAATCTTTATCTTCTTGACATCGAGCCTCAATCCATATTGGAGGCTGCAGTCCTTGACCTTTTGCAGCAAGCGCTTCAGGTCCTCCTCAGTTTCAGCAAGCAGGATTGTGTCATCTGCATAACGCAGATTGTTAGTAGATCTTCCACCAATCCTGACGCCACACTTCTCCTCATAGAGCCCTGCCTCTCGGATAATCTGTTCTGCATACAGGTTGAAAAGGTATGGAGACAAAAAAAGTATTCTGTTTTGTAAGGAATTAATAAAAGTCATAAAAAGGGGGGTGGGGAAAGATAGCAATTAAGAACCAAGTGCTTGTGCCACGCCAGGCGGTGTGCTGAGTGGGGTTTGGGGAATAGAGGAAGGTCATGTCTGTGATTCTGATCTTCACAACCCTCCTGGGGGTGAACATCAGTGTGAGTCCCACTTTGTAGGTGAGGAAATGAAGATTCAAAGAGATGAGTCATGTTGCCAAGAGCACACCATGAGCAGCTGCCACCCTGGGCTTGAGGCTGAGTTGACTCAAGAGTGGCCATGCTTAACTGCTCGACCTCGGTGCCCCTCCTGCATTCGATGCCAAGGCCTGTGGAGCAGGCATACAAGGGACAACACAGTTAGGCCTGGGGCGAGGAAGGGAAGAAATAGGGGAGAAAGACCTGAGAAGTGAGGAGAAGTTCCCCAGGCGGAACAGAGAAGGTGTCCCAGGTGAGACATTCAAGGAATTCAGGCAAGAACCCTTGTAATTGAGCCGTAGAGAACATTCTTGTCCTGGGGAGGGTTCTGGGAAGGAAGCCAAACCTCCTGCCAAACCCCTTTCCAATTATCTGAGTCCCTCATTACTGGCACCAGGGAACTCTGATGGCATAACCACTAAGCAAGGAATTGCACCACTTGCCGAAGGTGGTACCTTTCTGATATTTCAAATCTACCCACTGCTCTGTGGAGGAAAGATGGGCAGTGTTCTCCTGTGTGATTTTCAGCCTCCTAAAAGCCCACTTCCAGTGGGAGCTCTGGTTGTATAGTGGTAAGGAGTTGGATTGCCAGCCCAAAGGAACGTGGATCGAATCCACCAGCTGTTCTATGGGAGAAAAATAGACAGTCTCCTCCCATGTGATTTATTGCATCTGAAAACCCACTGGAGGGTCAGCCGTGGGTTGGTTCCGACTCAGCGGCACACAAGAACAAAAACCTACTGGAGGGGCAGCTATGACTCAGTGCCAGCTTGGCAGCAGTGAGGTGGTTTGTTGTTGTTGTTGTTATGTGCTGTCGAGTCGCTTGTGACTCATAGCGACCCTATGTACAACAACCCTAAACCCTGCTCTATCCTGTGCCAATCTCATTGCTTCTGACACACCCATCCCGATTACCCCAGTCACTGAATCAATCCACCTCATAGAGGGTCTTCCCCTCCTGCGCTGTCCCTCCACCCTCCTAAGCGTGATGTCCCTCTCCAAGGACCGGTCCCTCCTTACAACATGTCCAAAGTATGTCAGACATACATACATACAGCAGTGAAGGTTTTTTTAAAAAAATAAAAATTTTCTAGTAATAGAGCTCTTGCCTGCTCAGGTGGGCTCTTGGAGTCACATGAGAACGTTTCCTAACGCAGGGGTGACGGCCACCCCGAGCCACACACACTCCTGCATGCTTTGTGCACAACATCTCGCTGAAGTCCCCTACCTGCCTCTCAGGAAAGTGTCTTCACTCCTTCCTGTTTTGAAAGCAAGAGCGTCGAAACTCAGGGCGGCATTCCCAAGGTCACACAGATGTTACCTGGCACAAAGGTGGACGTCAGCCCAGCCCAGCACCCCACTGCCCCAGAGCTCCCCGCCCTTGTTCCCCTCCAGTGACATATTAGTGTCCAGAAGATGGAAAGTGTCCAAGCCTGAGGTCACTGTGGGCTCTGGTCATTCTTCATTCTTGCACCAGCACTTCGGCTCCCTCCTCTCCAGACTTGGAGGTCCCTGCATGGACGCCTCCAGCTGGAGCTGGCTCTCGACGCCCTGGTGGCCACCGTGTCGCAGGCCCTTAGGGAGTGGGTGTGAGGGAACAGAGATACAGGACCCAGGGACCACCCCCCCAAACATAAGCCTGGCACGGGCACATTTCTACCTCACTGACTGCTTACTACCATGTTACCCAGGAGCTGAGAGGAGATTCCAGAACCCACAGCCCATTAGACTTCTCACTCCTGAATTGGGCTCCTATTCCCAAAACTGCCACTGAGATCTGGGACATTCAGGACACACACATACCCCCCTCCTCCCTGAATTCTCTCTTCTCTCCTGGAAGGCTGGTCTCAGAGCCCTCTGCGTGCAGACACAAGGCCACCAGTCTCTACCCCTTATCCATCGGACCACCCTGGAGAACCCTAAGTCACAGAGCCTCTTTTTTCCTGATCTCTGTATGGGGGTGATAATGGAATCGCAGCCAAGATTAAGTTCAAGAGTGTGTCAAAAGCCCCTACACCTGGCACCTGAGACTGTCAGTAACCATGATTTTTATTACAGTTGCACCCAGTAGGATATGAATTTTATAAGCAAAGAAAACGCTCTTTCCTTGGCTACTATATCCTCTATGCTTTGCAGGCACATAGTAGGCACTCATTAAATACTTGGTGACTTAGACCCTGGGAAAATTTTTCCACAAAGTACAAAAATAAAAAGCATTCCTTTTTTTAGTTTTGTCATTCTTTACTGTAGAATATCTCAGAACGTCATTTCTGTTTTGGATAACTGAATTGATAATTGAGCAAGGAACCATAATTTGGATTATAAAATTTTTGCTTTACTAGGAATTCCTTAAACTGTGAAAACAAGTACTTGATGACTTTAGCATGTGGACGAATGAATGGTGGGTGGACGGATATGTGGACCAGGGCACAGAGGTGGCTCTTGGGCAGGACATTTGTCTCGTACAAGGCAGCAGGTGCTCCGGTAACAAAGAACATCCCAGCGTCCTGTTGTCCTGCCCACCGGTATGGCCAGGCCACTCACCTCTCACCAAACCTCCCTTCTCTCCATCCAGATATTCCAAAGTCCAGCATTTGCTGAAGGACCTGGACGAGCTGATGGAAGCAGTCCTGGATCAGATCCTGGCTCCTGAGCCGAGCCGTGAAAATGCCACCAGGACCCTCAACTTCACCATCTGGAACCACACCCCGCTGGTCGTCATCGATGAGCGGGACCCCCGCCACCCACTGGTGCTTGACCTCTTTGAGGTGAACAGCAACAGCTCGGACAACAGCAGTCCAGCACCAGGAAGAATCTGCAATGCTCCCGGGTGCAAAGTGGCCATGAGACTGGTAAGTGGTCCCCAGCACGTGCTAAGCAGTGGCCTGATGGGAGTCCTTTTTAAAAAAAAATAAATAAATGAAAAATGGGGTATTTCTGACTGAAAGGAAACCTGGAAACCAGTGCTCTTTTATTTACATTTTCTTTAAAAAATTATTTACTTTAAAAAAAAAAATCACTGAACTAGGTCTTTAGGTTGCAAATAGCCCAATCCAGACTGGCTCAAGAAAACAAGGATTTTTATTGGCTCACATAAATGAGCTCTGGTAGCCTGGTGGCAAGAAGCTGTGCTGCAATCCCAAAGGCATATGGTTCAAGGCCACCAGCTGCTCCACAGGAAAAAAGATGGGCAATCTCTTCCCATGCAAGTTAACTGCTGAGGGTCAGCTATGGGTCAATTCCAACTCTATGGTACACAATACAACAACAACAACATGTAAATGAAAGGCCAGAAATGTGTGGGGTTCAAGTATGGCTGGAACCAGGTACTAAAAGGCTGCAATTAAGAGTCTGTCTTTCTTTTCAGCTCTTGGTTCAGCATTTGCCTCTGTCAACTTTTCTCTCTGGCCTTCTATACCGAGGCAGTGCTGGGCCACAACCAAAATCTCTGAAAACTAATGACTTTCTACCAATGCTTATAAAAAGCAAGTTTACCAATATAAACTTTAAGACTTAAAAAAAAAAAAAGAATCGACTCTCTACAGTGGGATTTTGGTGGGTGTATGATTGCTGTTCTGCCCATGGCATCATGTGGTTGTGACGTCAGAGAGTGGACATCTGTCTGCACCCTTCAGTGTAAGTGTGCTTGTATGTCCAGCCAACACTCACATGCTTGGCGGTGGATCTGGGGCTGTGCTGCTGGCTGTGCGTGCACCTGAGTATGACACAGGCTCCTGTGTGAGGCAGGAGAGAATGTGAGTTTAAGTGGGAACACATCTCCCACCAGCCACACAGCCGGCAGTCCCAGCACCAGTGTGCTGATGGAGGAGAGGCCAAGGGCTGCCCGGTCCCCTGGGCCCTGTGAGCTGTGACTGAGACAGGAAGCCCTGCTGGAGGTCCCTGTACCCACATCCACCCTTCTCGTCCTCCGCAGTGCAGCTCCAACGGAACCGTGTGCACCTTCCAGAACTTCACCAGCGCCACGCAGGCCGTGACGGAGTGGTACGTCCTGCAGGCCACCAACATCTTCTCCCAGGTACCCCGGAAGGAGCTGATGAAGATGGGCTACCCCGCGGAGCGGCTGATCCTGGCCTGCCTGTTTGGGGCCGAGCCCTGCAGCCACAGGTGAGCACCTGGCCAGCCCCTCCTCTGGGAGCCTGGGCTTCCGTGGCTCAAATCCTGACTCAGCCGTCCACATGCCCATCTTCTGGGCACAGAGCTGTGGGCAGGGATGTGATGGAGGATCGACGATGCCTGAGGAAGGCTCTTTAGAAAAGTATGTAAGAGAGCAGCAGAAAGTGAAATATTTCAGTCAAAAAAGGACAAATACTGCATAGTGCTGCTGTTGGGAGGAGACTGAAAAAGATGGGATAAATAACGTATACTGCATTGAAACAGATGAGGGAGAACACTGTTTAAGAGGGCTATATGATTAGGTTTTATTGTCATGACAGGAGTCCAGAACGAAGGCTGCATAGTGGAGTGGACCTGGGGGGAAGGATTGTAAAACAATGAAAGAATTTGTCTTTTACTTTTCAAAGAGAGGAGTGTACTGGGGGGGAGGGGTGAGCAGGGAGAAAAGTGCAACAATGAAAGAATGGAAATCCAAAGTTTCTGTAAATTTTCATTAAAAGAGAGAGAGCAGCAGCAGAACTGAGGGGAGGAAGCAAGGATGTGGCCTTGGGTGACTTCTAACCTTGGCCAGACCTGGTTCTCTCTGTAAAATCAAGGTCGTTCCAATTCCCGCCTTGCAAGGCTGTCTCGACTATTGAATGAGTTGATGGACTTTAAGGGCTAATGTGCATGAAGTGGTCGCTGGTACACTAAGTCCTCTCTTGGTGACGGGGAGAGCCAGGCCTGCCCCCTCGGCACTGGCACATCCTCAGAGATTGAGGTCATCTCTACGCCCTACCCACCTTCTCACAATTGTTTTAGCGTATTTTCACCACAGTCAGAAAGCAGTTAGAGTGTTGAGAAAATATGGAGAGCCTTTGGATCCAGACATAAATCCAGACAGAATCCAAACTCCAGCTCTGTGTGTTGTTAGCCATACAGCTTAACTTCTGTGCCTCAGTTTTCTCATCTGGAAAATGAGGACGGCAACGTGACTGGGATCAGGGTGGAATGGCTATATACGTATGTACGCGAGATCCTTATAGCAGGCCCTGACACATGATAAGGCTCACATAAGCATCTCAAAATAAACTTGTTGTTTTGAAATGAGTTTAGATTTACAAAAAAGTGTGAGAATAGTACACAGTGCTCCAGTGTGCTCGTCACCCGGTTTACTGTATTCTCAGCATCCCACATCACGACAGGTCACTGATTAACACTAATTAAGGTGGTTCGAATCCACCAGATGTTCTGCTGGAGAAGGTGGGGCAGCCTCCTTCTGTACCAGTTGGATCTGATTTGACAGCACATAAACAGACACACACAAAAATAATAAAATTAAGAATAAATAAATTTTTTTAAAAAACCTAAGGGACCCGCAGTGGCTCACCACTCTTAACTGAACCCCACATTTTCTAGAATTCATTCAGGAGGCCACACTGCACTTAGCAGTGGCTCAGGAGTCTCTTGGATCTGTGCTTTCTCATCAGGGCCTCTGTACAATGTCCCTCAGTTTGGGTTTGTCTGTTCCCCATGGGAGCCCCGGAAGATACAGTGGTTACGTGCTTGCAGGGTCAGCAGTTCAAACCCACCAGGTGGTGCACAGGGCAAAGACGAGGCTGTCTGCTTCCATGAAGATTTACAGCCTTGGAAACTTTATGACAAAGTTGTACTCAGGCTTCGGGACTACCACCGTGAGTTAGAATCACCCCCGTGCCAGTTAGGCCCCAGTCAGACCGTGACTATAGGTTCTGTGAAGAGAGATATCTGAGGGGAAGTGCTTTCTCTCACATCCTCTCAGGGACCCAGGCTTCTCTGGGGATCAGCACCTTCATTATTTGAGTGAGGTAGTATTTGCTTCCTCAGTGGAACCTGCCCCATCTCTCCCCTCTTCTGTCCACCCTGGGCAGGGGGGTTGGTGAGGGGGGAAAGAGAGTGGAAGTGCCACCTCTATAGTGGGGGACAGATCTTATTTAGGATTCACTGGGAGAGAAGATTTCTCTCTTCTCCTCAACCCACTAATCAATCATTTCTTCATTCCAACATGAACTTGGGTATGTTTATTTTATATGTTGGGTTGTAATCCGATATCGCATTGTTTTCCTGCTTAAATTCTTCCATTCTTGACACTGGGAGGTGATGGCTTCTGTGGCTCTTTGATGTATCCTTTTCCACCAGGTTTTTTGGCTTGCTTTTGTTTTTTAGTATTGCTCTGATTTTTTTGCAATTATGTGTTATGCATCGGAGAGTTGGACAGTGACTAGGGATGATAGAAAGAGAATTGATGCCTTTGAGCTGCGGTGCTGGAGAAGAGTGTTGAGTATACCATGAACTGCTAGGAGAATAAACAGGTTTGTCCTGGAGAAGGTGAAGTCGGAATGCTCCTTGGAGCCAAGGATTCTGAAGCTTTGTCTGACTGTTTTTTCGTACTTTGGGCACTTTGCAAGGAGGGACTGGTCCTTGGAGAGGGACATCATGTTTGGGAGAGTGGAGGGACAGTGCAGGAGAGGAAGACCCTCGATGAGATGGATCGATTCTGTGAGTGGTGTGATGGGAATGAGTGTGTTTGAGACAGCGAGGTTGGCACAGGATAGAACGGCATTTAGAGCCCTTGTACATGGGATTGCTATGAGTCACAAGCGATTTGATGGCACATAACAACAACAGCGTGATGCTACATCACAGCCATTTCTCAAAGTGCCTAGTACCTGTTACAGGAGAATGGGATTTAGAAACTTGAGAGTATCAGCATGGCGTGTATTCTCATTATTATTATCATCAATGCTACTAACAGAACAAACAAATCTGTCTTAGAGAAAGTGCAGCCAGGGTGCTCCTTGGAGGCGAGGATGGTGAAGCTTCATCTCACTTCCTGTGGGCATGTTGTCAGGAGGGTCCAGTCCTTGGGAAGACCCTCAACTAAGTGGACCAACACAGTGACTGTGGGCTCAAATATATCAGAGACGATGAGGATGGCACAGGACAGAACAAGGTTCAGGTGTGTTGTTCAGAGGGTCGCTATGAGTCAGGTTGACTCCACAGCACCTAACAACAAACCTACTACTGCTAGCATTAACTGCTAGCATTGACCACACTAGGCGCCATCCGTGGGTCCTGGCGTGGGGCTCGATCAGCCTGGGCCCAGACCTGGGAAAGGTCTGTGGAGGGAAGAATCTGATGCTGCGGCGGGTGCTTCCTCTCTGGTCAAGAGCAGTGTCAACAGCAAAGGGCTGGCACGTGCCCCCCCCCCCCGCCACGCTGCCACCCTCCTGCTTCTGTCCTGGGCCGTTTCTCAGGAACACTGTGTCCCTGCTCCCCTTGGGCGGGGTCCCACACTGTGGAGTGGTGCCTGGTCCGAGCTGGTTTGCCCGCACTCTGCCTGCCCGGCCACAGCCCTGATTGCACAGTGCATGCCCGGGGCGCTTCTCCCTCAGGCCTTGGCCTCGCCCGCCCCACCTCCTCCCCATCCTCCAAGTCTCCACTCAGACCTCACCTCTCCCCTGCTCTGCCTCTCCTGGTTCCCTTATCACACGTTATAATTTAGTCCACAAATATTTACCAAGTGTCTGTCTGCCCTGTGCCAGGCACTGGGGACAGTGCAGGGAGCAGGAGCCAGAAACCTATTGAGGCTGTCAGCATGGTAGGCGTTGAACCCCCACCTCGGCACCACAGGGTGGGTTACCCAGTGCTCTGGAGTCAAGTATGACTCACAGCGATCCTGTGAACAAGGGATCTGCACCTTACCCTCTCCTGTGCCATCCTCAGCCTATCTCAGGATTACAGATGTGAAAGTGAGGCCTGGAGCAGCAGGTGACTCCCCCAAGCTTCCCACCCAAAAAGTGCCAGCAGGAATCCACACCCAGGCAGCCTCTCTCTGAACCCGGCCTTCTTGGCAGCTAAACTCTTCTTCCCCCAGACATTTATGATCCCCGACCTTGCTTGGATCTGAACTCGGGTGTTGTGCGTGTGGTGTTATGTCCTGTCGAGTTAGAACCGACTCGTGGCTGACCCCTCAGCAGGTTTTCAGAGGCAGTGAAGCACCTGAGAGACAGTGCCCATCTCCCATGGAGCAGCTGGTGAATTTGAACCCAGTGCCTTTGGGTTGGCAGCTCCGCTGGTAACAACTGAGCCCCCAGAACTCTCTCTCATAACTCAGAAGGCAGCCAAAAAGCAAGCAGGCGAGTAAAGAAGCTGCCTGCAGGTGCTGATGCAAACTTGCTGTTTAGCTCAGATTTGACTTGTGCTACCTCCACATGTGTCACAGTAGAACTCCGCTCTGTCAGTGTTACAATGGATGGTTTCTTGAGACATAGATTGCCAGGCCTTTCTTCTGAGGTGCCTTAGAGAAAACTTAAGCAGTCAACTTCTTGCTCAGCAGTCCAAGCTTATTAGTGGCGCTGCCCAGGAGCCCCCAGAAAGGGAAGGGGCAGGGGAAGATGGCAGAGCAGAGCTGGGAAAGGAAGCAGCCTTTGTGTGTGTGGTATCAGGGAGGTCTTGAGACAGATGAAAGTCAAGGACGGGGGAGAAGCCAGCTGTCTGAAGAGCCATGAGAGACATTCCAGATGGAAGGATCAGTAGGTGCAAAGGTCTTGACTTAGGGAGCAGCTTGAAATGCGGCTGGAACACGGGGAAACAGCGGAGAAGGTCAAGGTGGGAGCCGAGTCTCCGCAGTCTGTGAGCAGCGAGGCATCGTTGCAGATTTCTGAGCAGAGCTCTGCTGTGAGCTACAGCTTTAAACAGGCACCGTCTTGTCATGCAAGGAGCTGCAACTGAGGGGTACCCACAGTTAATGTAGCTGGCACGAGGGCCTGCTGATCAAAAGGTTGGAGGATCGAGGCTACCCAGAGAGCCTTGGAAGATCTGCTTCCAAAGTGCCTGTCAGTCTACTTCCAGAACACCAGCCACTGGAAGCCCTGTGGAGCCAAGTGATGCCTTGACATGGAAGGGGTCATTGCTGACTGGCCAGAACTGAGAGAGAGCGCGAGACAGCAAGAGAGTGAGAGAGAGAGAGAGAATGAAGAAATTTTTTTTCCTCTTTTTCTTTTCAGAGAGGGGAGCGAGCTGGTGGGGCAGGGTGGGCAGGGAGAAAAGTGCGGCAATGAGTGAATGGAAATCCAAAATCTCTGTAAATGTTTATTAAAATTAATTTTAAAAAAGAAGAAAAAGAGAGAAGGAGGGAGAGAGGGAGAGAGAAAGAGGGAGGGAGAGAGAGACAGCCAGGCAGAGAGAGACAGAGAGAGAAAGCAGATGATTTTAGGGAGCAAGAGTGAACCCAGGGGCTCCTGAGGAATCCAGGCATGAGTTGTGATGAGGTGGGCTAGGTGCGCGCCTTTTTGATGGAGAAGCCTGGAGATTCGTAAAGAGAGGGGGCTGGTGAGAGAATGCTCTGAAAGCTTTATAGGCTGCCCTGTCCTGGGCTGGAAGCTTCGAAGGCCGCCCTGTCCTGGGCTG
>NW_006399867.1:2192429-2194757 GCF_000299155.1 Elephantulus edwardii | reverse complement strand
AAGCTTCGAAGGCCGCCCTGTCCTGGGCTGGAAGCTTCGAAGGCCGCCCTGTCCTGGGCTGAAAGCTTCGAAGGCCGCCCTGTCCTGGGCTGGAAACTTCGAAGGCCGCCCTGTCCTGGGCTGGAAACTTCGAAGGCTGCCCTGTCCTGGGCTGGAAACTTCGAAGGCCGCCCTGTCTTGCTCCAGAAGCTTCAAAGGCTGCCCATCCTGTTCATTCTGGTGTTGCTCACCCAGCTCCTGCTCAGTGAAGTCTTGTTGAAGGAAGAGAGGGAACCAGAGCTCAGAAGTTGGGGAGGAGCCAGAATCCGAGGCAGAGAGAGCTACACCCACCTCAGATTTCACTGCCTGCCCTGGGTTCACCGCACTGCCAGTAGAAGAGGTAAAACAAAGACACAGGAAATATCCCCGTGAAAATAGAGACAAACAATGCTTGACCTCCCAGCAAGTTTGGGGATTAAATGAGGTGTGTTCAAGAATATCCAGCCAGGACCTGGCCCTCAGAGGTTGCAGGATGGACATTAGTTGTGGAGTACTGTTTGCCTGAGAGGTGATTCCAACTTGTGTCAACCCTGCAGGACAGAGCCCACCCGCCCCAACATTCTCTACGTTTGTCATCTTCACAGATGTACACTGGCTCATCTTTGTCCCACATCACAGCTGGTGGCCTCAAACCACCAACCCTGCATTTAACAGTCACACGCTTAACTACTGCACTGTCAGCTCCTTCATTGTGGAAGCTAAGGCTTAAAAGATAATACTGCACTTTGGTTAACATCTTATTTTGCAGTGTTTTATTTTTGTCTTTTTTTTTTAACCTGGGTGGGGAGAAGATAATGTGAAAATATGAAGAGACATTTTAAAATTATTTATTATGGATACTTGAGAACCTGCACAAACACAGGCAGCGCTGAGTCTGATGAAGTTCACAAGGCCCATTGTCCAGCTCCAGTGACCATGACTTCTACCGTCCAGCTCTGTCCACACCCTGCTGTCCACCTTCCCGGTCAGGCTGCCTCAGCTCCAGACAAAACAGCCTCACATTTTTTCATCCACTGTGTCCACCATTCTGTTTCTGTCACACAAACAGAACATAGTGTAAAATCAAGAACGGTGTGTGTCAGAGCTATATCCTTTCTCCATGCTGTTCAATATGTATGGTGAGCAGATCATTCGAGAAGTTGGACTTCATGAAGAAGAATATGGCATCAGGATCAGAGGAAGACTCATAAACCATCTGCAGGATGCAGATGACACAACCTTGCCTGCAGAAAGTGAAGAGAACTTGAAGCACTTGCTGAAGGAAAAAAAAATCAAATACTACAGCCTTCAATATGGATTGTACCTCAACATCAAGAAAACAGAAGTCTTCACCACCGGGCCTGTAGGCAACATCGTAATAGATAGAGAAGAGACTGAAGTGGTCAACTATTTCAACTTACTTGTAAGTACAAACAATACCCTTGATACCAGCAGTCAAGAAATCAAAAGACAAATTGCACTGTCTGAGACCTCTCCAACAGTGCTAAAGAGCGATGATATCACCTTAAAGACTAAAGTGTGATCCTTTTCCAGTTCATAAGCATGAAGATTGGGCGTTAATGCTTCTGTATGACATGTGTCACCCATTAAACCTTGTTACAACATAGGCATACTACCAGTCTGACCTGGGGGGGAAAAAAGAATAGGCATGGTTCAAAATCGGGAAAGGGATGTATTCTGTCTCCATACCTTTTCAACCTGTATGCGGAACAGAAAATCTGGGATGCTGGGCTGTACAAGGAGGAATGTGATACCACGATTGGTGGAAGATTCATCAACAGCTTGCGTTATGCAGATGACACAGCCCTACTTGCTGAAACTGAGGAGGACCTGAAGCACTTGCTGCAGAAGGTCAAGGACTGCAGCCTTTAATACAGATTGAAGCTCAACATCAAGAAAACAAAGATTCTCACCACTGGGCCAATTGCCAGAGTACATAAGAGCAATGACAGCAAGCTGGAGATTAAGGTGCACCTGATTCGGGCTATAGTCTTCACAATTGCATGCTATGCATCAGAGTGCTGGACAGTGACTACGGATTATAGAAAGAGAATTGATACCTTTGAGCTGTGGTGCTGGAGAAGAGTGTTGAATATACCATGGACTACTAGGAGAATAAACAGGTTTGTCCTGGAGAGGATGAAGCCAGAATGCTCCTTGGAGTCAAGGATTCTGAAGCTTCGTCTGACATGCTTTGGGCATGTTGCAAGGAGGGACTGGTCCTTGGAGAGGGACATCATGTTTGGGAGAGTAGAGGGGGTGGGTGAAGGAGAGGAAGACCCTCGATGA
>NW_006399867.1:2190316-2190849 GCF_000299155.1 Elephantulus edwardii | reverse complement strand
GCAAGTGTGTCAGAGATGGTGAGAATGGCTCAGGATAGGGCAGGTTTCAGATCTGTTCAGAGGGTCTCTATGACTTGACAGCACGTAACTGTCCACAGCCCTCCATTGTGATCCCTTTCCGAACAGTCAGCAATGTCTCCCGCATGGAGACGCAAGTTCTGTGGTCCATTAACCCTTTGGACTAATTGTTTCCACGCACCTTTGATTTTTTTCAGTCTTCGTTGCTACAAATGGCAAGAGCTACACCACTGATGGCTTCTAACAACCTTCTGAGACCTTCGTCACTGTCTTTGTGTCTTTGCGTGCTATATGTATTTAAGACCCAGGCCCAGCAGCCCATTCCCTCAAGGCACTTGATTTATGGCTAAGAAGTTCTCATAACTTTGTTCCATTGGCTTGACTGTATATGTGATATATTTAAACAAGTACATATGTAGAAATACTGTCTGCCAAACCTGTATATGAGTGGAGATGGAGTCCCTTCTCCCTCCTCATACCTGTGTATCTTGCCTTATACTTGTATATATCCATTT
>NW_006399867.1:2187669-2189756 GCF_000299155.1 Elephantulus edwardii | reverse complement strand
GGAGGGGAGGGGAGGAGAGGAGAGGAGAAGAGAGATAGACAGCTAGCTAGCTAGATGATAGATAAACAGATAATAGGTAGGTAGATAGACAGATAGAGATTAGATAGATGATGAGAGAGGTATCTGTGTGTTTTGGAAGTTTTTTTGGTGGTAGTGGTGGTTTTCATAGTTAAGTTAAACTACTATTTGGTCTCATAATATGTTTGTTAAAGAGACTGGATTGAGTTCCTGTTGAGTTCCTCATAATGAAGATTTTACCAGCTGACTTTGTGTGATGTGATGCCTTTTAACGTGTTCCTCTGTCCCCAGCATTTGCTGTAAGTGGTAGAGAGCCTTCAAGTCTGGTTTTATGGGATTGTTTGTTTGTTTGTTTGTTTGTTTTTAAATCTCTTCTCGGTACCACGCACTGGCCTGTAACAAGGCCCATTGTGTCTGGCCACTGTTAGGAAACTCACTTGGCACTGTCTACATCTCAGCTTAAAACAAAACTCAACTGCCTGTGTGTTGGAACCCACTCATAGCTGACCCTCCAGTGGGTTTTCAGAGGCTCCAGTCACTCAGGAGGGGATTGTCCATCTTTTTCTTCCAGAACAGCTGAGGGATTCAAACCACCCGCTTTTGGATTGGCAGCACAACTCTCTACCCACTAGGCCACCACAGCTCAAGCCTATTTAAAAAAAAAAAAATTACCAATGGACTTCAACTCATGGCCACCTGGTGTGTGTCAGAATAGAAGTGGGTCCCACAGGGTTTTCCATAGCTAACTTCTCAGAAGTAGACCTAGGCATTTCATCTCAGGGGTATCTGGCCAAACTCAAATCTCTACCCTGATGGTTGACAGCTGTGCGAGTCCATCATTGGCACGATTCTATTTCAGTCATTAAATTAATGAACCCCAAGCTGTTTGCCAGTCATTCAACTTCCAACTCAACAGCAACCCCATAAAACGGCACGTTAGTGTTTCAAGTCTGTGAACCTTTGTGGGGGCAGATTGCTACGTCTTTTCTCCAGTGGAGAAGCTGGTGGGTTTGAACCTCTGACCTTTCAGTTAGTGACTGAACACTTACCACTGTGCGCTGGGGCTCCTTATTTAATACATTATTGATTGTAAAATTGTCATTGTTGTGTGTGAATGAGTTGCTTGTGACTCATAGTGACCCACTGTAAACAGCTCTGAACCCTGACCTATCTTGAGCCAACCTTATTGTCACCTACTCCCATTACCCCAGTCACTGAATCAATTCATCTCATCCAGGGTCTTCCTCTTTTGTGCTGTCCCTCCACCCTTCCATGCATGACGTCCCTCTCCAAGGACTGGTCCCTCCTGCCCCGTGCCCGAAGTATGTCAGATGGAGATGCAGAGTCCTTGCCTTCAAGGAGCAGCCTGGTTTTACCCTCTCTAGGATGAACCTGTTTGTTCTCCTAGTGGTCCATGGTATAGTCTCTTCTCCAGCACCACAGCTCAAAGGCATCAATTCTTCTACCATTCCTAATCCTTGTCCAGCTTTCCTATGCGTAGCAAGTAATTGCATATACCATGGCCTACATCAGCGCATCTTAGTCTCCAAACTGACGTGGTTGCTCTTCAGTACTCTGCAGACATCCCTGATAGCAGATTTTCCCAATGCAGTTCATCTTTTGATATGGGTTATAAAAGAGCAATATTATAATTGTTATTCTTCCTTTGGTTACTAGCTAAGTCTAACTAGACGTCTTTTGACAGAGATATTTTGAGGAAAAAAATTTAAAATAAAAGTGAGATCAAGTAGGGGAGTCGTACATAGGTTAAATACACTTACCAGCCAACCATATTTTAAGTTGTGAAATAAAATTCAAGTAAACTTATTTGTTGCTGATGTTAGATGGATCTTAGCTGAAAGCAGAGAATACCAGAAGAATGCCTGTCTGTGTTTCATTGATTATGCAAAGGCATTTGTGTGGATCGTAACAAACTGTGGCTGACTCTGAGAAGACTGGGAATCCCAGAACATTTAATCATGCTAATGCGAAACCTATATTTGGACCAAGAGGCAGTCGTCAGAACAGAGCAGGGCAACACTGCATGGTTCAAAATTGGGAAGGGTGTA
>NW_006399867.1:2180745-2186234 GCF_000299155.1 Elephantulus edwardii | reverse complement strand
GATACCTCACTCAGCATAATGTCCTCCAGGGTCACCCATTTTGAATAATATTGCATGAGTTCCTTGTTTTTCATTGCAGCATAGTATTCCATTGTGTGAATATACCACAGCTTCTCTACCCATTCGTTTGTTGATGGGCATTTTAGGTTGTTTCCAACCCCTTGCTATTGTAAACAAAGCCGCAATAACCATGGATATGCATATATCTGCTTGGATGTCATTTATGGTCTCTTTAGGGTATATTCCCAGTAGTGGAATTGCTGGGGCAAATGGTATCTCTATTTGCAACTTTTTGAGAAAGCGCCACATGTATTTTTTTTAAGGGTTCTTATTGTTTGACAGGAGCTCTGGTGGTATAGTCCATAGGGAATGGCTCTGGTAACCCAAAGATGACGCCTTTCTGCCAGTTCGAATCCACTATCAGTTCTGAGGGGGGAAAATGGGCGGTCTCCTCGCCTGCAATTCTTGTTGATTGCCTTCAAGTTGAGCATGACTCATAGCGACCCTATGAACAAAAGGCTTGAAACCCTTGTACAAATATCAACATTGATCAAAGTTCATAGGGGTTCTGGAGGCATGTTATTTAGGAAGCAGATGCCACTCCTGCTCTCCATCCAAAAATGATGCCTTCCTGCCGGTTCGAATCCACCATCAGTTCTGAGGGAGAAAAATGGGCAGTCTCCTCCTCTGTGATTTACTGCCTCTGAAAACTCCGTGGAGGGTCAGCTGTGCGTTGGTTCCGGCTCAACAGCAATAGGTTTTGAGTTTGAGTGCATTTCAGAGATATGTACGCATGGCAATGTTTACACATAATATTATGATGTCTGAGATTTAATATGATTAATATGTGGAGAGTAGTGGGGACTTACAAGTTTGATAGCAGGGTGGCTGATGGTGGAAAAGTATTGATGAGCTTTTTTATTTCTTTCTCCCCAATGTTCTTGTTTGAGATGCTCTATAACAAAAATGAAATCTGCAGCAGACTTTTCTGCCACTCCACCAGACAGTCACTGTGGCAGTGAGCATCTTTATGAAAACACTTCTCTTGTTCTTATTGCATTAATTCCTCGGGAAACACATCCAAGACATAAAATACAAACTTGCATAAGGCTCTCGCCCCCTGCGCTTTGAAGTTCCCCCTTTTCTGAGCTTCTTCTTCAACCTTCCCTGGGTTCAAGTCCCACCTCTCACAGCTACTTTCTTTCTGAATTCCCAGCCTTTCTGGGGTCTGCTGGCTCCTTGGAGCAAACTTTGCCTGGAGCAGCCCTCTTAGTCTTTAGTGCACCTACAAGACTAAATAGATGAAAACAGCTAGGAACTTTCTTTCATTGTCCTTAGCTAAACAGAGCTCCTGAGCGCTGGCCCCAGTGAAATGATCTTCTCCACCTTCTATGGGACACACCTCACCGCACCACAGCCCTCCCCACTCCAGTCTGTTTTTCACAACGATGCAGCGGAGGTTGGGGGGAGGTTGTGGAAGGGTTGACCCATGGCTCACCTCTCCCTCAGGAGCCTCTCTGTGCAGGACGCTGAGATCAGGGAGCCCTGGCAGCCCTGGCAGCAGAGACAGGGGGAGTGGACTTGCTGTACCCTGCTCTCCAGCCAATGACCTTTCTTCTAGGAACTTCACATCCATCTTCTACCCCGATTATGGCAATTGCTACATCTTCAATTGGGGCATGACGGACAAGATCCTGCCTTCGGCCAACCCTGGGGCTGAGTTTGGTAAGTCTAGGCCACATCGGTCTGGACCGTGAGATGCGTAACTCCTCACCGGGTGTGTCTGAAGACAAAATCGGCATCAGATGCTGAGGCGGCAGTACTGGAGGCTGGCCCACGTGGAGAGGAGTGGTCAGCGTGGACTCCTGCTCTCGGCCATGCCCGAATCCCAGTGCAGGGAGAGCTGTTCCCATTCCATTGATGAGCAAAGCAAGACTGTGGAAGTAGTTTAGCTTAGTGGTCAGGAACTCTCAAATTCCTCATGCCTGGTCAAGTCCCACCACTGCTTGGGTGGTGGGATCCCACCTTGACTTGCTGAAGCTCTAATTTCTCTATTCAGAGGATGGACACATAAGCTAGAGTGACCTCATGGAGGATTGTAGCTGAACACAGGCACACAGCTCAGTGCTGTTATTGTTGCTGTCCTCTGGTCACCATCGACTCATGTGACCCAGTGGACAAAGGAAAGAAACTCCTCCAGCCCTGCGCCATCCCACGATTGGCCAAGGACGGGACTGTTGCTGCCTGTGGGCTTTTCATAGATTGGTTGATTGGACTCGGGTTGCCAGACCTTTCCTCCTAGTCTTAGTGTGGAAGCTCTGCAGAAGCCTGAGCTTTGTAGCAGCACGTCAGTGTCCAGTGGCAGACAGGTGGTGACTGTGCTTGAGGGTGTCAGCAGACACACAAACCCAGATTCTCACTCGGGAGACCAGAATCCTCGTGTGTTTGGGCTGATTGGAGGAACTTCTGTAGGCTTTGTCTACTTAGTGGCTAAGCTGTGACTCTGAGCTTTTTGGAGAGGGACAGTCTGTGACAGAAAGCATGGGAGGGGGGCTGGTGGTGACTCCTGATGGGCGCTGTTTCTCTTGAGGTTGATACACTGATGGGAGAGGCTGGCACATCAGGCTGTGAGCCTGCATGGGAGGACACTCATCCTGTCTCTTACCCCTCAGATCTTCTCTTTACCTCTCTGGGTCTCAGTTTCCTCGTCTATAAAATGGGTACAATAGTAGTACCTACCCCATGTGACTCTTATGAGGATTCAGTAAAGGCACCCAGCACAGCCTCAGCATGTGGTCAGCGCTTGGTAAATGCACCCGCTTAGTATCCTAAGTGGAGGGCTTTACCCTTTAGAGGAATTCTCATTTCTGGAAGGCACTGGGCACAGTACACGGTGCATGAAGTATCAGGTCTGATCCCTGTGCTCAAAAAAGGAAAGTGTGTATGGTAAATGCAGAAAAAGAAAGAGGTTTGGGGGAGCTCTGGTGGCCTAGTGGCAAGGAGCTGCAACTACAATCCCAGAGGCGCACGATTCGAATCCACCAGATGCTCTGCCGAGGAAGGAGGGGCAGTCTCCTCCTGTACCAGTCAGATCTGATTTGATGGTACACTCACACAAAAATAATTTAAAAAAAAATTTTTTTAAAAAAAAGATTGATTGAAAAATTAAAAAAAAAAAGAAAGAGGTTTGGTGGTTGATGGAGGCTGGACATGGGCAGGGGAGCCACTGCTTAGTTGGTGAGGGGTCTCCTCTAGGGGTGAGGGGTCTTATCTGTGAGTGAGGAAAAGGGGTCTCCTGTGAGAGTGGGGGTTTAGGGTCTCCTTTGGGAGTGAAAGTGCGGAATCTTCTGTGGGAGTGAGGGTGAGGGGTCTCCTGTGGAGGTGAGGGGTCTCCTGGGGGGCTGAGGGGTCTCCTGGGGGGGTGAAGGGTTTCCTATAGGAGTAAAGGTGAGGGGTCACCTGTGGCAGTGAGGGTAAAGGGTTTCCTATGGAAGTGAGGAGTCTCTTGTCGGGGTGATGGGTCCCTTGTGGGGGTGAGGATAAGGGGTCTTCTGTAGGGATAAAGGTACTTCTGTGAGGGTGAGGGTTCTCTTGTGGAAGTGTGTGAGGCATCTCCTCTGAGGGTGAGGGGTCTCCTATGGGAGTAAGGGTGAAGGGTCTCCTGTGGGTTGAGAATGAATGTTCTTCTATGAGGGTGAGGGGTCTTCTCTGAGGAGTGAGTGTTCTCTGGAGGTAATGGAGACCCTGTGGAACTAGATAAAGGTGATGGTCAAGTTCACTAGTTCTAAAAGAAGGCACCAGTCTGCCAGGGAAGGGAGAGAGATGGTCAAGCAGGTGAGAGAGGTGTTGGAGAGGTGTTGGACAAAAGGCTCTAGTCCAGGAGGGAGAGCAAAGACCCCTCATCCTGGGCAGTGGGGCAGCTTCTGAGAGATGAGGACTGTGGCCCAGGTCAGAAGGACGAGCAGGAGTCATGGAGGAGAAGGGCAGGATGGGGCGGAATCCAGCGTGAGGACATGGCGAGAGCAAGACCAGCAGCAGGAGGACTGGGAGAGCTGAGAGCAGGCCAGGAGGGAGAGAGGAGGAGGGGCACGGAGGAGCAGGGGGCTGACACTGCCGCCTGTGCCTGTGCCGAGGTATGTCCTGAGTTTTGCTATGTGGATGCATGTCCTGAGTCCCACTGTGTGGACGAGAGATGGTGGGAGGGCCTGCGGAGACCCTTCAGATAAGGCTGTCCTGAGTCCCGCTGTGTGGCTAAGATACGGTGGGAAGGCCAGCGGAGACCCTTCAGATGAGGCTGGCCTAGCCTGGAATAGAGTGGGATGGTTGGAGAAGCCAAGCAGGTTGAGGGGCCTGAGCTTTGTTGAGTGGACCCAGCTTTCCTCACAGGCCTTTGGGCTCCCTATGGCTGGATCAGGCTTGGACAAGTTGGGGTGGCTCTCCCCTCCGCCTTGGGGTACAGGTTCATTCAGGCAGCTCTCCCCACCTTCCCCACAGGCCTGAAGCTGATCCTGGACATAGATCAGAAAGACTACGTGCCCTTCCTCACGTCCACGGCCGGGGCGCGGCTGATGCTGCATGAGCAGAAGTCTTACCCCTTCATCAAGGACGAGGGCATCTACGCCATGGGAGGGACAGAGACATCCATCGGGGTGCTGGTGGTATGACCTGGGCTCCACCTGCTCCCCAAGAGGCTGTGAGGAAGAGGCTTACCTGTCTAGTGCCCGTGGCCTGGGCATGGGGACGCTGGCCTCCCATAGGTCCTCCTCACAGTCTACTCCTGCTTCACCTTCTGAAACCTCGTCAGCACAGCCATCCCCGGGGGGGTTGGGCAGCAAGCATCTGAGGGGGGCCCTGTAGCACCTGCAGGGGCCTACAGCCTCCCTCCTTCCAGCACCTGGTCCCCAACAGGCTTGATGCTAATTGTGCTGGGGAGGGGTGCAGACTGGGGTTCCTGTGACATTGGAGCTCCCAGGACAATCCTCCCAACACAGGACAGACTGGAGCGCAAAGGCAAACCCTACAGCCAGTGTACCATGAATGGTTCCGACGTCCCTGTCAAGAACCTCTACAGCAACTACAACACCACCTACTCCATCCAGGTGCGCAGAGGGGCAGCCTCCTGGCCTGGGCCTGTCCACATCTGCCCGGCCAAGGGCGGGTCTGGCGAGGGGGGTGGTTCTCCCAGGAGGCTGGGTTTGTGCAGGTGGTCAGGGTGCCTGGGAGGTAGTGACAGTGCAGTCAGGGCCCCAGGATGACCACCTCTCAGTGCCCTTGACCACACGTGTTCTTGACGCTTTTCCAATTTGTAGGAGTCTCAGTCTGGGGTCTTTCTAGTGAGTTAATGCTGTGTTCTCTCTCCCTCCTCCTCTCCCCTCTCTCCTCTCTCCCTCCTCCTCTCCCCTCTCTCCTCTCTCCCTCCTCCTCTCTCTCTGTCTCTCTCTCTCTCTCTTCCCCCTCTCCTCTCTCTCTCCCCCTCTCTTTCTCTCTCC
>NW_006399867.1:2163647-2180645 GCF_000299155.1 Elephantulus edwardii | reverse complement strand
TCTCTCTCTCTCTCTTCCCCCTCTCCTCTCTCTCTCCCCCTCTCTTTCTCTCTCCTCCCTCTTCTCCCCTCTCTCCTCTCTCCTCTCCTCTCCTCTTTCTCCGCTTCTCTTCTCTTCTCTCTCTCGCTCATTCTCTCTCCCTCCTTTCTCTCCCCCCTCTCTCTCCTCTCTCCTCCCTGCCCCCTCTCTTTCCTTCCCTCTCTCTCCCCCTCTTCCTCCCTCTCCCTCTCCCTCTTTAATCTCCTGAGAGGCCATGGATCCAGTCCCAGTGAACATGATGGGCTGAATCCTGGCAAAATTAACAAAACTGTTCTTTCTGGAACCTGCACCTCCTCGCCTCTGGGGTTTATGTGGCTCCTGTTCCTCTCGAGAGTCCTGAGGCAGACCCCAACAGGATGGATTGGCACAGTGACTGTAACAGTGGGCTCAAGCATATCAGAGATGATGAGGCTGGCGCAGGCCAGGGCAAGGCTCAGATCTGTAGTTCGTAGGTTTGCTGTGAGCCATAGGTGACTTGAGAACACATAACAATAACAGCAGTGTCACCTGGGTGATCCTGCCCTGAATGGCAGCAGAGACCCTGCCACGGAGAGATGAGCTGCTGGAGTCTGGCCCAAAGCCCTTTGGGGATGCCCAGGGGGAAGGACAACGCCACCCCACCATGGGCCCCTTTTACACCTCTTCTCAGCTGAAGGGCACTCTATGGGCATCTCCAGGCTCCCTCAGGCTGTCCATGGGCCCCTTCCCTTGGGGACTAGGGTGGAGGCATATGCACCACACGTCTGCTCTCCCTTGTTTCCCACCCCCCGCCCAGGCCTGTCTTCGCTCTTGCTTCCAAGACCACATGATCCAAAACTGCAGCTGTGGCCACTACCTGTACCCACTTCCCTCTGGGGAGAAATACTGCAACAATCAGGACTTCCCGGACTGGGGTGAGTGGGGCCCGTGGGCTCTTGCCGGCTAGAGCTTCTGCCCACAGAACCTCTGAGGGAAAGGAGAGGGCTCCCTGGTGCCATAGCCCTTCCTTCCTAGCGCACTGACCTTGGCAGTCTTCTGCAGGGGCCAGCTAAGTATCCAGGATATGTGCACTTGAACCAGGGATGTATGAGAGTATATCTGTCTTCGTGGTCATGTCTGTATCACCATTCATGAGCCTGGGCATTCCGGCAAGCATGCACCGGTCTACTTGGTTTTCATACGAACGTGTCTGGGGACACTTGTGTGCATGCTCTCCAGGGCTTGCCTTGTGCACACATGTGAGCATGTGAACGCAGACACAAGGACAGACATGCTATCTGCATGCTCACTGGGCCTCTCTGTGAGGTGCTCAGGTAGCAGGGCAGTGGGGAGCTGCTGCCGTAAAGTGACCTCCCAGGACTCAAATCCCAAAACCACAAGAGGAGGATCCTGAGCCTGGTGCTTGGGGCCCAAATATAAAGGGTGCTAGCAGAATGTGCTGGCAAGAAGTGAAAACCTGATACCTTCCAACAATCAGTCCCCTGCTTTGAGCAAGACCTTGGGCAGAAATGGGAAGAGTGGATGTGGGGAAAGCCCCTCTCATCCCTGCTGAGTCCATAAGGTCTGGGAGCCTGGACCCTTGGCTTGAGACACCTTCCACATCACCCCGCCAGGCCAACCAGAGACAGAGCTGAGGCTCCCCAAGGCCCTGGGTGCTCCCTACCATGAACACAGAGAGCAGGAGGGCTGGCTACTGGCTCTTACCCTCCTCCAGCCCCGGTGTGGCCCTGGGCTCTGAGGGGAAGCGGGGTGTCCTGGAGATGCCCCCTAACCACCTGCCCGCTTGCTCTTATCTGCTCAGCCTACTGCTACTCAGCGCTGCGGAGGAGCGAGAGCCAGAGGGAGGCGTGCATCAGCAAGTGCAGTGAGTCCTGCAAGTGAGTGCCTGAGGAGAGGGGCTGGGGAGTGGGGGTGGCCTGGGGTACAAGGAGAGCACCCCCGCGGAGGGTAGAAGGCACCGCTGGCAGGAGAGCAACACGGTGGATTCTCTGTTCCAGCGACACCAAGTACACGATGACCATCTCCATGGCCGAGTGGCCTTCCGAGTCCTCAGAGGTGAGATGACAGAGTGAGTGGCCAAGCCCCCCACTCATTGGACTGGGGATTGGTCTCTTTGATTCTTTGTGGGGTACCCCCCCAACTCCTCCTCACTCTTCCTCCCTCCATCCAGTATTTTCCCAAGCACAGTGCTGGGGACAGAGCAGTGGGCAAAATAGACATGGTCCCTGCGTTTAGGGAACTTAACGTTGCACTCAGAGAGATGGGCTGTAGACAGAAATACAAATGAGCTCATCTCCAAGTGTGAGGACAGTGGCGGTGTTGGGACGACACAGGATGATGAGAGAGAAGCTGGAAGACCCTCCTGCTTGGGGTAGGGTGTTGGGAAGGACCTCAACGGAGCAGATGCCCCAAGGGTGAAGGTTGTCCCATGAGTAAGGCGGGGGACAATCTCCTGGCAGAAGGAAGTCAGGTGCCAGGACAGAGGAGAGGAACAGCGGGGGATGGTGCCAAGGCCTATCAGGACAGTCTGGAGACCCTCCTTCCCTCTCCTGCTCCTTAACATTGGCCATAACCTGTGGGAGACTAGAGCGGTCATTTCTTTGTCCACCACGCTGTCCCACAGGGCATTAGCAGGGTGGCCGGCTGGTCTACCTCTCTGCGGGTTGCCAGGGAGTGCTACAGGTGCCCTTTTTCTCTAGCTGCCTTCTTGTCTCCCAGGACTGGGTTTTCCATGTCTTGTCTCTGGAGCGGGACCAACAGCCCAATATCACCCTGAGCAGGTGAGCGTGGAACCTGGGAATCTGGGACAGAGCCAGGGAGGGACCAGAGACTGAGGGCACGGATTTGATCACAGGACAGATGGCTGCTCAGAAATCGTCTTGCAGATCAGAAGGAGGAACCAGGCTCGAGGTGGAAGAGTGGGCGTGGGAGGCAGCCAAGGTGGGGGGATGCAGAGGCGAGCACCCCTGAAAAAGACACTGTTCTCCCATTCCATCGCCATCAACTCCTTCATCCTGCTGTCCATCCTTCCATCCGGCCTTCATCCAGCCTTCCACACTTCCTTTCTTCATCCTTCTTTCTCTCCATTCCTTGATCATCCATACTTCCACTCAGTCCACCTCTCCATCTCTGTCCGTGCAAATGAAGACACAGGCCTATACTATCAGTGGACGTCTAGAGATCAACTCAACTCATTGCCATGGAGTCAGACCAACCCATAGCTGACCCTCCAGTGGGTTTTCAGAGACTGTTAATCACACGGGAGGAGAATGCCCACCGTTCTCCTGTGGACCGGCTGGTGGATTTGAACCACCTGCCTCAGTCTTGATAGAACAGCTTCTCACCTCCTAGGCCGTGAGAGCTCCCTCTAGAGACAGAGATATGCAAATAGGTGATGAAAGTCACATAGTACCCTCTCGGGGGACCTGCCGTCGGGAAAGGAGGTTCGGGCTGGAAGCTGACACTTAAGCTGACCCTCCAAGGAGGAGCAGGAACTATACAAACATGTCCAGGAAGACGAATGTGGGCAAGGCCTGGAGACGTGAGAAAACAGAGCCTTTCTGGGGGCACCAGGTGTCATGGAGGAGCCGGCCTGACCACCCCTCTCCACCCACGAACCGAGGGATGTGCTCAGAGCTGAACCTTGGGGCTCGCCCGGGGCAGAGTAGTTGCACTGTAAGATCAGCTTGAACACCATGTTCCAGATACAATCGATACACGTCTCTACTGTCAGCTCACTCTGGTGGTCTAGTGGTAAGGAGCTGTGCTGCCACCCCAAAGGCAGGTGGTTCAAATCCACCAGCCACTGAGCAGGATAAAATGGGCAGCCTCCTCCTATGCGATTTACTGCCTCTGAAAACCTGTGGGAGAATCGGCTGTGGGCCAGTTCTGACTCGATGGCACACAACATCATCGACACTATCTACCTCGGAGCTCTCCCGCTGAGTGCCACCCAGAGCAAGGTCAATGCTAACAAGTGAAAAGAACACACTGTCCTTCAGACGGCCACATAGGCAGACCCCAGCCACACAGGCAGACCCTGACACCTCAGCATTCAGGGCCCCTGGCCACAGATGGGGGGCTAGGTCTCTCTGCCCCTTGACACCAGCCGCAGGCTCAGCGGTCCCCAGAAGCACGTCTTTCCTGCTGCCTCCTCCCTTGGCTTCAGAATTCACTGGAACAACTCCCAAAGCATGCCGTATTTACAAGGGCAGAATTATTATAGCACAAAAGATACAGCAGAGGTGTGCACAGGGCCTGGTCTAGGAGTGTCCTCGATGTGGAGCTCCCCTGGGCCAGCAGCAGGTGTCCATGTCACCCAGGAAGCTCTCTGAGTCTCTGTGTCCAGGGCTCTTATCAGCCAGTCTTCCGTGATAGGCTTAGTCATGCCCCCTGAAGCCAGGGCTGTCCAGTCCCCACTCACCAACACAAATGGTCAGATGTCAAAGGCTGGTCACAAACTGTGGGTCAAGATGTTCCTTCAAGGAATGGTTTTCAGAGCCAAAAACAAGGACAAGGAGTTCAGCCTTCCCTCCATGGCCTTTAGGAAACTTGTCGCAATGAGGTTGAGCAGGGGGCCCACCGGATGGGGTGCTGGGCAGATGGTCTTTGTGGGCCCAAGCCCCAGAGGGAGCTGGGAAGGGCAGCACTTAGGGGTCCTGCACCACCTGTGGGAGTGGACATGTGAGCTTAGGCCCGAGGAGGGCTCGGGAGACTTCTAAACCACCTCTGGCTTGTGTGGTTTGTGTGTGTGTGTGTGTGTGTGTGTGTGTGTGTGTGTGTGTGTGGTGTCTCAAGGGAGGTCAAGGCCTTTGTCTTGTTACCAGAAAACCACAGCTGTGCTGCCCACCAGCAGAGAAACCAATCTCAGAGCCAGATGTTGGAATGGAAACAGCAGCAGTTCCATGATATGCGTGCATCTGGGAGACAGACCATGAGCTTCCCAAATCTGTCTCCTTGTTTTGGACACTGTAGGGGTCTATCCAGGGCAGGGGAGGGGCAGGACAATTGAATGGGACAAGTTTTCACAGGACCTCCTCTACATGCCCTGGTTTGGTGGTCATGTCTCAAACTAGTCAGCCCAGTCTTAACAATATTTTGGAGACAGTCGGCGCCATTCGTAGGTTGTAATTTAAGAAGTGTAACTTCCAGCTATGGATTACAGGAACAAATGGGACAGAAAATCAGAGAGGGCTTGAATGCTAATATTTCTCAGGTGGCATAGTCAGTAGGGAGGTGTGCGCTAACCCAAAGGCCACATCTCTCTGGCAGTTCGATTCCACCAGCCAGTTCATGGCAGAGAGATGAGCAGTCTCTTCCTGTGCTATCTACGGCCTCCAAAACCCACGGGAGGTTCTGACTCAAGGCAGTGAGTTGAAGAGAGAGTGTCTTTCCCTTAGGATAATCTAAAATTGTTCTTACACCGGGGCTGTATTTCTATTTATTAGTTGCAAAAGAGAGTCCTTTGGCAAAGGAGAAGGAATTCTGTTGCTAAAGGTATTAGAAAGTGTTCGTTTTCTATTACTCTGTGGTTGGGTGCAGCCTCAGACCCTCTTGCTGGTTCTCGTAGGAAGGGAATTGTCAAGCTCAACATCTACTTCCAAGAATTCAACTATCGGACCATCCAGGAGTCAACAGCTAATAACGTGAGTCTGACACCCCAGCCCTGTCCCCCTTTGAACCCTGATGGTGGGAGGGTCTTGAGTCCAAGGGGAATGAGTGGGCTTCCTGTAACTCTGCATTTATCCCTGGGCTGAGTCAGCCACCCTTTCTGTCCTTCCTGCCCAACAACCCTCGTCCCTGGGGCCTGAGACCCAGTTCTAGGTCTGCATGCCGCCGGCCTCCACGGGCCTCGGCCTCCTCTCCCCACAGATCGTCTGGCTGCTGTCCAACCTGGGGGGCCAGTTCGGCTTCTGGATGGGCGGCTCGGTGCTGTGCCTCATCGAGTTCGCGGAGATCATCATTGACTTCGTGTGGATCACCATCATCAAGCTGGTGGCCCTCTCCAAGAGCCTGCGGCAGAGGCAGGCCCGCGCCCGCTACGAGGGCCCGCCGCCCACCGTGGCCGAGCTGGTGGAGGCCCACACCAACTTCGGCTTCCAGCCTGACGTAGCCGCCCATGGTGCCAGCGCTGCAGCCTACACCGACGAGCAGACCCTGCCCATCCCGGGCACGCCGCCCCCCAACTACGACTCCCTGCGCCTTCAGCCATTGGACATCATTGAGTCAGACAGTGAGGCTGATGCCGTCTAGACCCGCCCTGCCTACCCTGGGGAGCACGAGGCCCTGAGCCAAGAAGCCACATCAGTGCCCCATTTTATCACGTCTCCTCCAAAGGGCAGGGATAGTAGGTGTCCCAGCCTGGAGCTTTGTTCCTTTGCCCACTTCTGTGGGGTCACAGGGCTGGTACAGAGCGTGGTGTGCCCACATCTCAAGTCTGTCCTGGTTCCCAGTCTGATGTATCTCAGCCAGGTTCCAGAGACCTCAGGACTCCCCTCTCTGAGGACAAGCCACTTCCTTCTGGGGCCAGTCACCATCTTCCCCTGAGAGGGGTTGGGCATTGTGCTATCTCTGTCCCCCTGGTCATGGCCAGCTTCTGATACAGTCAAGAGCAGGGGTGGGGGCATCAGGCACAAAGCCCACACAGCTGCACATGTTCTGTTCTAGAAAATAAAGGTAGAGAACACAGAGTGCAGCGTCTCTTTGCCACAGCACCCTGACCTGGGGTTGAGGGAGGCATCCACGCTGGCCATGAGCCAGGCCTCGCCAAGGACAGGGCTGGGGAGGCCAGCGAGGCTTAAAGCTGCAGCTCTGGAGGCTCAAGGGGAAGGAATGGCACTGCCAATGTAAAGGTATGCAGTTCGAACCAACTGCCCCACAGGAGAAAGATGGCCGCTCTCCTCCTGTATGATTTACTGCCTCTGAAAACCCACTGTAAGGTCAGCTATGAGTGGGCTTCGACTCAGAGGTACAGGAACACATCCCCAGGGGATTGTGCTCCTGGCCTCTCCAGTGTTGCCTCACTGTGTGATTGAAAGGATTGAAAGAAATGGAAAATCATTGGTCTTTATCTGAAAATTCAGGTTTATCTAGGCATTCTGTAATTTCTCTGACAACTCAAAGAGCCATAGCTCTGCCCTTAAGCAGATGGTTCTCAAGAGGCTCAAAGGATGCCTCAGTCTCTCCCTGGTTACCATGCTTTACGGAGTGGCAGAACAAGTGCCCTGAATCTCCAGGCTCACGTTGCCAGCTCAGCAAGCACCACTGGAAGACAGCACCACTTACCAAACTGTCACCTAGGTCTCCAGGCTGACAGTGTGTGACTCTGACCCAATCTCTGGGCATAGATGGCTCACACTGCTGACTCTGAACCAATCAATGAGCACTGCATGGCTCACACTGCTGACTAGACTAATCAGTGAGCACTGTGTGGCTCACACTGCTGACTCTGAACCAATCAGTGAGCACTGCGTGGCTCACACTGTTGACTCTGAACCAATCAATGAGCACTGTATGGCTCACAGTGATGACTGAACCAATCAGTGAGCACTGAGTGGCTCACACTGCTGACAGAACCAATCAGTAAGCTCTGCATGGCTCACACTGCTGACTCTGAACCAGTCAGTGAGCACTGAGTGGCTCACACTGCTGACAGAACCAATCGGTAAGCTCTGCATGGCTCACACTGCTGACTCTGAACCAATCAATGAGCACTGCATGGCTCACACTGCTGACTGGACCAATCAGTGAGCACTGCGTGGCTCACACTGCTGACTCTCAACCAATCAATGAGTTCTGCGTGGCTCACACTGCTGACTCTAAACCAGTCAGTGAGCACTGCGTGGCTCACACTGCTGACTGGACCAATTGGTAAGCTCTGCATGGCTCACACTGCTGACTCTGAACCAATCAATGAGCACTGAATGGCTCACAGTGATGACTGAACCAATCAGTGAGCACTGAGTGGCTCACACTGGTGACTCAACAAATCGGTAAGCACTGCGTGGCTCACACCATGTCACCATGTGATTCAGAACCATGATGTCCCATAGCCTCTCCAAGCAACATGTCCAAGGTATGAAAGACAACGCTTTGTCATCTTTGCCTCCGAGGAACACTCTGGCTGCACTTTTTCTAAGACATACCTCTTGGTTCTTTTGGCAGGCAAAGGGATATTCAGTGCTCTTCTCCAAAGCCACAACTCAAAGGCATCACTTCTCTCACCCTTATTCCGTGTCCATCTCTCAGCTGCATAGCAGGAGACTTAGAAGACCATACCCTGAATCAGGCACACACAAATGGACATCATTGCTCTTCAGCATTTTGGAAAGTTCCTTGACAGCATATTTCATCAATACAATAATCTCCTGATCTCCTGACTGCTGGTCCCAAAGGGGATGATAGTTGATTAAATACATTTTTAAAAAGTATTTCGCTGGGCTGTCAGAAGCGTGTGGCTTGGCTTGTGTGCGGCAGTGAGATCGACAGTGGCTGCAGTGAGATAGTTGGCACAATGGCTCACACCATTTTGTTGGTAGAGCCTACCAAGAGGCCAGAAGGCAGAATTTACACAATGAATCTGTGATTGAATGCATGGAGGGCGTTTGTAAAATGTATCAGGAACATCTGAAGAGAATGAATCCCAACAGCCCTTCAGTCACATATGTCAGTCAGTTGTTTGATATTATTGATGATCTGGCAGATCTCAGCTGTCTTGTTTACCGAGCCGTTAACCCAGACTTACCAACCTTACAACAAAGACTGCATCAAGGAGAAGATCTACGTACTCCTTCATCAGAGAGTTGGAAGCATTAGGGGAATGGGGACCACCTTGAAACACCGGTGTGTACAGTGTGCGACACTGGGAGTTTTGTTGCACTGTAGCCAAGATTGAACGTATTAGATAAAATAGATTTGTTCAACTGGAAACCCCTGTCGCCCTTTATTCCTTTTCATTTTCTTTCTTTCTTAAACATTTTTATGATGACTTAAAAGGAAGTTGTTCTCTGTCAGTTAACGTTGATTCCAACTCTTCAAGATGTCCGTACTTACTTTATAACGTTCACTGGATTAACCCTTCTGCAAAATAGATGGGGTGGGTGAGTAACAAAGTTTAGTTATATCCTCAAAATAAGTCTTCGTTAAAAATAAGTGCTTTTTAGTTATATATGAATATGACACAGGATAGGACAGGTTTCAAGTCTGTTGTTAATAGAGTGCAACTCAACCTAACTACAAAAACGTCATTCAATAGTGCTCTCTAAAGAATGCTTCAGCAGCACAACTCAAGGCTTAAATCTTTTCTTCTTCCATCTTGAGAAATGTTGAGCATATTTTTCTCTTTTGGCTTTCTATCTAACTCCATATTTTTGTACACTTTTTAAATACTCTGTCTTCTTAAAGCTGCCCTTTGAAATCTTCTGTTCAGCCCTCTTATTCCATCTTTTCATCCTTTCACTCTAGCTTCTCCACCAAGTTTCAGGATCTCTCCTGACATCTGTTTCACTCTTTTATTTCATGCCTTTGTAAAGACCTTTTGCTTACTTCATGTATGATGATGTCCTTTTTTAAAAACCCACAACTTATCTAGTATCTAGCCATCAGTGTTCAGTGCTCCAGATCTATTCACGGCATGGCTCTTAAATTCAGGAAAGATATGCTCAAAGTTGTATACTTTGGCTCTCGTGGACTTCTCCCCACCCTTTGTCTTCAGCTTCAGTTTGAACTTGTATATGATTAAGTGATGGTCTGTTGCACAGTCATCCTCTGACTTTCTGACTGATGATACTGAGAATACTACCATCTCTTTCCACAGCTGTCATTAGATTCCTGTGTATGCCATCTTGTACTGTCTATGTGTATAGCTATTGATTATATTTCTTAAAAGATATTTTCAGTGAGTAAGTCGGTGGTACAAAATTCTAGCCTTCATTTCCACCACTAAAGTCCTATTTTCAGTCTGCTAGTTTTTCCCCATCAGGAAATAAGGAGATGCATTACAATGGGGGGAAATCTGCAGTTAGTGACCTTTCCAAATTACTGAGAAGTAGTGATGTCAATTTGAGGACTAAGGTGCATCTTTCCAATCACTAGCTATGCATCTGAGATGTGGACAGTGAATAAGAATGACAGAAAAAGAATTGATGACTTTGAGTTGTGATGTTGGAGAAGGGCACTGAACATCCCATAGAAGGCCAAACGAATGAATAGATAAGTCTTGGAGAGGGTGCAGCTGGTGTCTCTTTGGAGACAAGAATGATGAGGCTACATCTCACGTACTTTGGACATATTGATAGGAGGGGCTATTCCTTGGAGAGGGACATGATGTTAGGAAGGGTAGAGGGTTGGCAAAGAAGAGGAAATCCTTCAACCAGGTGGATTGACATGGTGACTGCTGTAATGGGCTCTTGTGTGTCAGGAAGTGTGAGGATGGCGCAGGACAAGACTACGTTCATATCTTTTGTTCATAGGGTCGCTATGAGTCATACTCAACTTGATGGCACTTAATAATGACAACAGGTTTTCCCCAAATTTTGTATTCTATAGGCACTGATTCCATGTTCACTCTACTTCAAAATGCAGAAATTGGTATAAACTTTAAGTCCTTCAGCTTTAGGTTCAGTGATTAGTCCTTAACTTTGAACAATTGTTATATTAACAAATCCTCCTTAGATGCACATGGATATTATCCAGCGCTGTACTTCAGGATAAATACGGAGATGTTCTTTTATGACAATGAATGCAACAGCATCCTTCTTCAGTTCGCCACTGCCAGCATGATAGCACATAGGATTGACTGTCAGAGTCGAACTGGCCAGTACCAGTCCATCTGTGCACATTAATGCTTGGGAAATGTATCATTATATGTTCTATTTCACTTTCTATAACTGCTAATTATCCTAGATTCATACCTTCCACATTCCAATTATTAATGGGTGTTTGCAATTCTTTCTCATTTGCACTCATGTCCCATTAGCAAATGAGGTCCTTCATGGAGTGGAAGCTTTATTCCATCCACATTAAGGTTAACTCCACTCTGAGGGGGCAGCACTTCCCCTGTTCTACCCTGAGAGCCTTCCAACCTGAGGGGCTCATCAGCCAGCACTCTACCCAACAATGTGCTGCTATTTATAGAGTATTTGTGGGTGCATTATTTCAGAAGGCAGGAGCTCTAGGGGTTTGGTGGTAAAGAATTGTGCTGACAATGCAAACGTACATGGTTTGAATCCACCAGCTGCTCCAAAGGCTAAAGGGAGGCAATCTCCTCTCATATGACTGATGGCCTCTGAAAACCTGCTGGAGGGTCAGCTAAGAGTCAGTTCTAACTCGATGGTACTCAAAACATTTCAGAAGCGGGTGTCCAATCCTACTTGTTAATCTGTAATCTTCACTAAAACCTATCCCCCATTGGTGAGCCTGTTGTTGTTGTTGTTGTTATGTGCCGTCGAGTCGCTTGCAACTCATAGCGACCCTGTGTACAAGAGCCCAAAACTCTGCTCTGTCCTGTGCCAATTGCACTGTCTCAGACACACTCATCCCAATTACCCCAGTCACTGAATCCACCTCCTAAGAGGGTCTTCCCCTCCTGCGCCTGCCCTCTACCCTCCCAAACATGATGTCCCTCTCCAAGGACTGGTCTCTCCTTACAACATGTCCAAAGTATGTTAGATGAAGCCTCAGAATCCTTGCCTCCAAGGAGCAGCCTGGTTTAACCCTCTCCAGGATGAATGTTTGTTTTCCTAGCAGTCCATGGTACCCTCAATACTCTTCTCCAGCACCACAGCTCAAAGGCATCAATTCTCCATCTATCCTCCTTAGTCACTGTCTAACTCTCTCATGCATAACAAGTGATTGAAAAGACCATGGCCTGTATCAGGTGCACCTTAGTCTTCAGAGAGACACCACTGCTCTTCAGTACTTTGGAGAGGTCCCTAACAGCAGACTTTCTCACGGCAATATGTCTTTTAATTTCTTGGCTATTGGTGCCAAGAGTGTTGACTGTGGAGCCAAGCAGACTAAAGCTGTGAACAGTCTCAATCTCTTCACCATCCATCCTGATGCTGCCAATTGGTCCAGTGGTGAGAATCTTTGTCTTCTTGACATTGAGCCTCAATCCATATTGAAGGCTGCAGTCTTTGACCCTCTGCAGCAAGTGCATCAGGTCCTCCTCAGTTTCAGGAAGCAGGGTTGTGTCATCAGCTTGGTGAGCCTACTGGTATTTGAAATGCCAGTGACATAGGATTCAGTGTCACCGCAACATGCAAGCCTCTACAGTATGGGAAACTGACAGAGTGGTGGTACATGGCGTAATAGAAATGCACTGCTTGACCTGAAATTAAAAAGGAATTAGTCACCTTACATATTTACTTGCCAAACCTGAGAATTCTAGGATGGAGGTCTGTCATTAAGGACACTATGACTTGGAATAATCATGGTGGAAAAACAATGTGGCTTCCCAAGGGGACATCTGGGAGCTTAAGAATGAGCAGACACGTGACCCTGCAGGGCTGTGACCTGCCAGTATCCCCCACCTCCCCAGCTTTGGCTTCATTCTTGCTATTGGTCCAGAACCCCCAGATTCATTGTACTGGAAGCAAACAAACTTTCATAAGGCACCAAGGGTGCAGCTGGGGTGGGACGACGCACCACAGATCTGGTGCCACTTGGGCCAAAGGTGGCACTTGCAGGGGCTCAGGAAGGCCTGAGAGAAGCCAGGCTGCTGTCCACCCTCAGTCACGTGGCCTCCTGCACCATCTCCCCAACCCCCACAAAGCCAGGAGTCACAGGCTTTCTTGGCAGCTTCCACCCACATGGGACTCTTGACAGGGTCTGAATTATGATGTTGACAGAGCACTGGATATCCCAGGGACTGCCACAAGAACAGACAAATTTATCACGGAGGAAGTGCAAGCAGAGTGCTCCTTAAAAGCACAGAGAGAGACACTGCCTCTCACCTACTACGGGCATGTTGTCAGGAGGGGCCAGTCCTTGGAAAGAGCATCGTGCCGGGAAAGGTAGAGGGTCCGAGAAAGACAGGAAGACCCTCTACAAGATGGACCAACACAGCGACTCTAACGGAGGACTCAGCCGTATGAGAGACGCTGCGTATGGTGCAGGATGGGGCAAGGTTCGCTCTGCTGTCGGCAGTGTCTCTACGTGTTGTAGTCGACTCAACAGCACCTAACAACAGTCATCCAGAGTCGCCATTACTGCAGCAAAATCCGGAAAAACTGTAAGGCACAGGAAGCCGATCAGAGAAAGAAAATGCAAATACCTCCTATTAGAGTGGGGTTTTGGAAAAAGGTCAGAGGCAGTATTCAAGGCAGAAAACTTAGGAGACTCAGAAGAACAAGGTCATTCTGAGTTCTGGTCCTACAGGATTTTGCTGTGTTCATCACCACATGTTCACTGCCATCATTTGTTGTCATTGGAATTACTTTCCACATACTGGTACCCTGCCAAGTGCATCCTAAAATAATACTGTCATGGTCATCTTAGATGTTAGGTAAACTGAGGTTCAGATAGATGAGGTAAGACCTGCAACATCTAGTAAGTAACAGAGCTGAGGTTCAAACCCAGACTCCAGTCTTATCATCTTGGTGCCAAGAGTCCTAATAACACTGTCCCTTACAGGAGCCCAAGGCTTTTGTAGCTGGTGTGTCATCTTGCGTCGTAAGGTAGGGAAAGCAATGATTACATCTGAGCTCCTCTTGTCACAGCTTTTACAAGTCAAATTCAGAAAGCAAAAAAAAAAATTTCCAGAAAGGAAAATTTATTGTCTTTTTAATAAAAGTTAAGGGATATCAGGCCTGGCTTTATTTAATTCTCCTAAATCTGTATGACATCCCTCAAATGAGCGCTGGTGGCCTCATGGTAAGAAGCTGCCCTGCAATCGCAAAGGCATATGGTTCAAATCCACGAACTGCTTCGTGGGGAAAGGATGGGCAATCCTCCTCCCATGTGATTTACTGCCCCTGAAAAACCCAATGGGAAGTCAGCTATGGGTTAGTTCTGACTTGAAAACAAAAACAATTCCAAAAATGACCTGGAACAGTACATTGACAGGGAACTGGCAGAAGTTCAAGCTGCATTTAGAAGAGGCTATGATACCAGAGATATCATTGCTGATGTCAGATAGATCCTGGCTGGAAGCTGAGAATATCAGAAGAATGTCCATCTGTGTTTTCTTGACTATGGTATTTGACTGCGTGGGTCACAACAAACTACAGGTAACATTAAGAAGAATGAGAATCGCAGAGTGCTTAATTGTGCTCATACCAAATCTACACCTGGACCAAGAAGCTGTAGTGACAAGGGAACACTACATGGTTTTAAATCAGGAAGTGTATGTGTCGGGGGTCTATCGTTTCTCCACACCTATTCAATCTGTATGCTAGCAAATAATTTGTGAAGGTGGACTCCATGAAGAAGAACGTGCCATTGGGATCGGAGGAAGACTCATCAACAAGCTGTGTCATGCAGATAACGCAGCTTTGCTTGCTGCACGCAAGGGGGACCTGAAGCACTTGCCGCAGAAAAGATCAAAGACCACAGCCTTCAGTATGGATTGTGTCTTAACATCAAGAAGACCACGGTCCTTACCACTGGGCTAGTGGACAAAATCATGATAGATAAGACAGGACTGAAAACTGTTAATGATTTCATCTTGCTTTGCTCCACAGTCAATACCCTTGGTACCAGCAGTCAGGAGATCAGGAGATGTATCGTTTTGTGCAAGCCCACTGTTAGGGACCTCTCCAAAATACTGAAGAGCCAGGTCAGTTTGAAGACTAAGGTGTCCTTGATTCAGGCCATGGTCTTTTCAATTACTTGCTATGCATCTGAGAGAGGGATAATGAATAAGGATGACAGGAGAATCGATGTCATTGAGTTGTGGTGTTGGAGAAGAGTATTGAATATCCCATGAACTGCCAAAAGAATGAACAGGTGTATCTTGGGAAAAGTACAGCCAGAGTGTTACTTGGAGGCAAGGATGGCAAAGCTTTGTCTCTCATACTTTGGACATGTTGTTATGAGAAGTTATTTCTTGGAAAAGGATATCACGCTTGGAAGAGTGGAGGGTCAGCAAAAGAGAGGACCCCATCACAGTGGATTGGCATGGTGACAGCAGCAATGGGCTCCAGTGTATCAGAGATGGTGAGGATGGCACAGGATAGAACAGAATTCAGATCTGTTCACAGGGTCTCTGTGAGTCATACTGGACTCAACAGCACCTAACAACAACCCTTCCCAGACCCCCTGAGTTCTAGGTTCCATTTATACCGCAACCAAAGGGAAGCAAGTTCTTCCAGCAACAGGCTCATTTGCATCAGCCTGGGTCACATGCTCATCCTGAGCCAATCCCTGGATAGGAAGAAGAGGCTGCCTGGCCTGGCTTTGGTGGGTATATGGAGGGCAGCCCTCCTGGACTTAGGGAAAGTGTCATTCCCATGTTTTGTAAGCAGGAAGGGTCAAGTTGGTCCCACACCCAGAACTTCCTGTAATGCAAACAGAATCTGTCAGGCACTGGCATCAGCCTTCACTCTCCCTCAGAAGCTAGAAGCCAGGGCTCCTCTCAGGAGTCAGGGTCAAGGCTGTCAGCCCAGGATGTCTGCTTACTGTCAGACGAGGAATTATAAGGCTGCAGGCTTTTTTAACATCATGGGAGGAAAGACAGACACCACTTTCTCCCTCCTCTCTCCCAGTGGTCTGGGCTACTGCCTTCCCAAAGCACAAGACCCAGGCTAACGGTCCATCCAGCAGCAGGCCCTGCATCCCACAGACAGGATCTCTCCCTTTGTAGCGAGGGGCGACGTGCTGCCCATCTGTAGCTCGGTGCCCATCAGAACCCTGCAAACACCACCAGCCTGTTGCTGTACAGTCAGTCCTCCCTCGGGCCTTCTTAACCGTAATCTCTGAGAAGCAGATCATCTATCTGGCTTTTCTTCAGCAGGACTGCTGAGGGAGCTCAGGTGCCAACCTTTAGTGGTTTAGTGATGGAGTCCACACCACTTGTATCACCCAGGGGACATTAAACCCTCAGACACGGAGACTTGTAGAGACACTACAGGCTCACTCACCCCACCCCCACCCCATACCACCTGTCGTGCCACTTCCTTTGCTGGGGGTGCTCTGGGTCTACAAATCTCCCCAGTGTGGGCAGGATCAGCATATGCTCCTGCTTCTCAACAGGTGGTAACCAGAACAGCAGCATCAACATGACGAAGGGGAACTTTCCAGAAAAGCAGATTTTTGCCCTATCTCAAAAGGCCTAAGTGGGGCCTGCAATCTGGTTCCAAAAAGGTCTCCAGGTGGTTCTGAGCTGCTCAAGCGTGAGGAGGTGACACTTATATCCCGGATGGACCGTTCCTCACTTGGGAGAAGAAAGCTGTCAACTCTGGGCAGGGCTGAGCATGGTGGCAGCAACTTTGGCAAAATGATGCTCATAGCTGTGAGCTGAGGAGATAAAAGACTGAAGGGTGCCTTAGGGATCAGTCTTCCAAGGCTCGGGGCAAAAAGGCGAAACAGCAGGGGCCACAGGCACCCATGAATAAGATGCTAAACAGAGTTGAATGTCCTCCAAATGCAGAGCGGCATTTCAGACTCTCACAGAATCCAGACTTTCTGGAGCTACAGATGCTGGAGGAATGCCTGAAACTACTGTACTGATGTAATCTGCAAATTTTAAAACTATGCTCTCACATTTTCTTAAAGCTGAAGACTAGTTTATAAGTGATATAGATTTTTAAGAACTATCTGTATGGGATTAAAGAGAAACAGCAACTCAAGGGATTAGATGAGAACTTCAGGGGTTGGCGAGTCCATGGAGTTGAGTAAGGAGGTGCTCGGAAAAGGAGAGTGGGAATGGGGCACAGCTCTGAGATTTGTCACCAGTGTCACGGAACTGGACATGTACAAACTATTATTGGCTTGGTGTATGGGCTGCTCTATGTATACTCACACACTAAAGATATTTTTTAA
>NW_006399867.1:2139479-2163547 GCF_000299155.1 Elephantulus edwardii | reverse complement strand
ACCATCAAATTGGATCTGACTGGCACAGGAGGAGATTGTCCCTCCTTCTCCAGCAGAGCATCTGGTGGATTTGAACTGCATACCTCTGTGACTGCAGTACAGCTTCTTGCCACTAGGCCACCAGAGCTTACCTAAAAAGTTAATTTTTAAAATAAAAAAGTAATGTCCCATAAAAGTGCCCAGAAGGCTAGAAGAGTAAGAAATTATCACTTGTTGTTTAAATGGGCCTCCGGCTGCCCTGCTGTATCTCAGTATCCCTTCAGAAAAAAAAACTATGAAATAGGCTCTATCCTTTTCAGGTTACAAAGTGGGGCTCCATGAGGGGTGGTGACTCCCACAAAGTTACACAGCTAAGAGGTGACAAAGCCTGGCTCAGTCCAGAGCCTCCCTCTCCTGGTCATGGACACAGTGGTGTTCGTGTCACTTTGTAGGCTTCCAGCACTTTCTCCTTTAAGGCAAGAGCCAGGTGTGACCCATGCCAGGGGGAGCCTACGATCCACCACGTGAGACATCAAATATTTGTCTTGGTTCAGGCTCCCAGTTGACGCTGCCTCAGGGATAGCTGAACTGGCACCAAGACTGTAAGGACGGAATATGTGAAAGCCCCTTCGACAACAGATCAGCGGACATAAGCCTGGAGAGCCTGGTGGTGCTGGTTCTGGAAAGGCCACAGGCTGGCACCAGCAGGCTGGCACCAGGGATCAGGTGTCCCTGCTGAGACCTTCGTGCCAGTCCAGGAGACTGTGTGACAGCCAGGAGGGGACTCCACAGTCCCCAGGCTGTTTCTGTGTTCACAAAATGAGGTTATCATCTCCTGCTTTCAGAGTCATCGTGAGGTCCAAGGAAGACTGTGCAGGCTGACGCAAAGCTTGGTGCAGACCCTGGGACACGGCCCCTGGGACAGGCTCTGGAGTGCCTGGGAGGAGCGCTCAGTTGCCAGACTGAGGAATGTTCAAGTCCACTCAGTGGTGCCTCAGAAGAAAGGATTGGTGATGTCCTGCCCAAAGTTTATAGCCACTGAACACTCTGGATCATAGTTCTATTCTGATATCTGGGTGCCATGAGTCAACTCTCCAGCAACTGGTTTGCAATAGACTGGTGCCAGCCGCCTGAGTCCCAACTGACCAGATCTGCCATGTTCAGAGTGGCCAGGAGCTGAGCCGGGAAGTAAGGCTTGAATATTTCTCAGCCAGATGTCATTTCTAGACACAATCCTGGTTGTCACGACATGGAAGTCCTAGTGGGCACAGGCCTGGGACAACGTGAGCCCTACACAACAACGCTTTATGGCAAAGAACCATCTGCCCCAAATGCCCATGCGTCCAGGTTCCCCAAACTCCCAGCCTCCCTCGTCTCAGGAGGAAGTCTGTAATCAAGCCATGTCCAGGAGGCTCAGGATCAAGTCTGACGGGACCCTGGGAAGCCTCTGCTTCCTGACAGAGGGGACAGGCATGACCGCCCTCCTTCTTCCTCTCATGAATGTGACCAGGAGCTGCCTCCCCATGCGGGGCATCAGCCAGAGGAAGACCACTACTGGCTGCCCCGATTTCAGCATCTGGCTTCTTATTACTGAAAAAAATTCATGTTTGCTTAAGTCATTCAGATCAAGTTTTTCTAACTGGTAGACAAATGCAATGTTAATGAGTCCACTCATTACTAGTAAAAATTAACATGAAGTTTGCATCCTCTCAGTTCTTAAGTAGGAAAAATCTCTCACAATGTCACACACACCCACAGCCCTGCCTGACTGGCCCATTTCCTACTAGGATCCTGGGGCCCTGCCCTTGGTATCCAGGCTGGCCTCGAACCCTGAGTGTTCCAGGGCCCCATAGTTTGTTGTGGGATAGGAAGGGTCTCTGGCCAGGACAGATCCCCTAAGCTCCAGATAAGTGCAAGCCTCCCAATGGCCTTTAATATGGGGTAAAGTTCCCCTGTGTTTGGCTGTACCAGCTTGAGAAAGCTCACCACCTGGGAAGACAGCTGCCCCATCTGTTGATCTGGAAGTGGTCCACACGTGGCTGGGGTTCTCCTAACCAATCAGCATGTCCCACGTCTGTAAGCCCACCCTATCTAGTCTTCCTGTGTATATAAGTGCAGTGCTTATCCCAATAAAATCAAGCTGGACTGACTCTCTGATCCTCTCCTGGAGTGGTGTATCTCCGTCGTGCTTACTCCCATCAGGGTGTCGCTGTCAAGTTGCCGATGAACTGACAGCGACAACAGTTCCCTCTGCAGGAGTCCTCCCCAGGGCTCTCAGCCACATACCTCGGATCTCAGTATCATCTGTCCATCCGACCAGCTCTCCAGCCCTCTCCCAGTATTCCTAGTAGAAAACATCTTTTTTTCTTGACCTCCTATTTCTTCTCTCTCCCTCCCTCATGTGTTCCTTCCCTCCTTCCCCATTGGCTGCAGGCTACACAGACGTTGACAAGGACCCAGCTGTCCATCTTCAGCATCCCCAGTGTCTTCTCTGACACTGTGTCCACTCAGATGCCTGCAGGCACGTGGCAGATGCTCGGACTCTCAGGGAAGGGAGGAGAAGCCAGCCCCACTGCATTCCACAGAATTTATTCAATCCCTTTTCAACATCAGATCATCCTTAAAATCAGTTATTTTTAAAAAAACCTAAAAATTCTTCCTTAATAAACAACATACCTGTAAATTACAACCTTTATAGATTATGCAAATAAATCAAGTCTTTTGGAAACAAGTTCTGGACAACCCCTGGCAGGTTTTGTGCACAAACTTGTCATGGGACTCTGTTCAGAAAGCACGCAGGTTAATAGGGGCCAGTAGGGCAGGCCGTACATGGTGGCTTCGAGGGTGGTGAGGCAGCAAGGTAGGCCCTGATCAATAGGGCAAGCCCTGGTCAGGAGGGCAGGCCCCGGTCAGTAGGGCAGGCGCTGGTCAGTAGGGCAGGCCCCGCATGGCGGCTACAGCGGCAGTGAGTCTGCGGGGCAGGCCCCTGGCGGCCTGTCTGTAGTCCTCAGGCTTGGTCTTCAAGAGCGTTACAATGTTCTGAAGCAGGCGGGACGGCTGCAGGCCCAGGGCGTCCATTACATTGGTCAGATAGTCTGAGGATGTGGAGCAAAGAAAGGGACTCAGTGGTTGAGGGGACACAGAGAAGCCCTCCGCCCCTAGTGCTGGGTGTCACAGTGCCCTCAGCAGGTGGACAGCACTCACAGGGTTTTTCACATAAAGTCAAGTCTGCTAGTGAGCTTGGCCTTGGCTCAGGAATTTCAATTGGTGAGCTGTGGGAGGATATCAAGAATATTTTCCATGAAAAATGCAAAAGGTCATTACAAAGACAAAGGAGAAAGAAAATACCAATATGGATGTTGGAAGAGACTCTCAATAGTGCACTAGAGCACTGAGAAGCCAAAGCAAAAGGAAGAAATCAAGATGTTAAGGAGCTGAACAAAAGATTTCAAAGGGCAGCTCAGAAAGACAAAGCAAAGTTTATAATAAAATGTCTAAAGAGCTAGAAAATCAAAAGGGTCGCACTCTCTCAGCATTTCTGAAACTGAAGAACAAATTCAAGGACTGCATTGCAATACTTAAGGGCGCTATGGGCAGAATACTGAATGAATGATCCAGGAAGTATCAAAAGAAGATGGAAGGAATAAAGAGTCACTGTATCAAAAAGAATTGGCCAACAAGGAAGTATTTCATGAAAAAACTTATGTTCAAGATGCAACGGTGATGAAGCTGCTCTGAAGGAATTGGCAAAAAACAAGGCCTTGGGAATTGATGGAATACCAACTGACACATTTCAACACACTGCCCTGGATGTGTTTTTCAGGTTGTGCCAAGAATATGGAAAGTAACTACCTGGCCACCTAGGTCTAGGAAGAGATCCCAATAAATTCTCATTCAAAAAAAAAAAAAGGTGATCCAACGGAGTGTGGAAATTATAGGGCAATGACTAATATACCACATGCAAGCAAAATCCTGCTGAAGATTATCCAAAAGCAACTGGAACAGTACATTGACAGAAAACTACGAGAAACAGAAGCTGAGTTTAGAAGAGGCCATGGCACCAGTGACACCACTGCCAATGTCAGATGGATCTTGGCTGAAAGCGGAGAGATTACTAGAAGAATAAGTATCTATGTTTCATTGACTATGCAAAGGCATCTGACTGCATGGATCACAACAAATGGTGGCTAACTTTGAGAAGAATGGGAATCCCAGAACACCTGATTTGCTCATGTGAAACTTATACTTGGACCAGGAGGCAATCGGCAGAACAGAGCAAGGAAACACTACATGGTTCAAAATCAGAAAAGGGGTGTGTCAGGGATGTATCCTGTCTCTGTACCTCTTCAATCTTTATGCAGAACAGATCATTTGAGAGGCTGTACTTTCTGAGGAAGAATGTGGCATCAGGATTAAAGGAAGACTCACCAACAACTTGCATTATGCAGATGACACAATATTACTTGCTGAAGCTGAGGAGGACCTGAAGCATCTGCTGTAGAGGGTCAAACACTGTAGGCTGCAATATGGATTAGAGCTCAACATCAAGAAAACAAAGATTCTCACCACTGGGCCAACTGAGAACATCATGATAGATGGAAAAGAGATTGAGATTGTTAAGAATTTCGGCTTGCTCGGTTCCATAATCAACATTCTTGGCACCAGCAGTCAGGAAATCAGAGGACAAACTGCATTAGGGAAATAAATGTACTGGCAGAGACTCCTCCAGAGTGCTGAAGAACCATGATGTCAGTTTAGAGACTAAGGTGCATCTGATTCAGGCCATGGTCTTCACAGTTACTTGCTGTGCATCAGAGAGCTTGACAATGACAAAGAATAACAGACGAAGAATTGATGCCTTTGAGTTATGGTGCTGGAGAAGAGTTTTGAACATACCATGGACTGTCAAGAGAACTAACAGGTCCGTCTAGGAGAGGGTAAAACCAAATACTGGAGACAAGGATTCTGAGACTCCATCTCACATACTTTGAGCATGCAGCCAGGAGAGACCAGTCCTCAGAGAAGGACATCATGCTTGGAAGGGTCGAGGGACAGCAGAGAAGAGGCAGACCCCGTATGAGATCTGACACAATAACTGGGGTTATGAGGGTAGGTGTGTCAGAGAACATGCTGTTGGCTCAGGACAGAGCAGGGTTCAGAGCCATTGTACACAGGGTCACTGTGAGTCGAAGGCGATCCAAGGCACATAACCACAATGACAAAGCTACCTACCCAGCATCGCTCCTCAGGCCCACTGATACATGTGCACCCATACGCACACCCAAGAATACACACACGCAAAACACACATGCGTATACATGCACATATACACAGCTGCTCATGTGCGTGCACGCACTGTTCCAAGGAAGCAGGCTGGTTGCTGCTGTCGTTGTGTTGAATACAACTCGTAGCAATCCTAAGAACAAGAGACCTGAACCCTGTCCTACCCTGTGCCATCCTCATCATCTCGGACACACCTGAGCTCATTGCTGCAGTCACTGTGTCAAGTCACCTCATTGAGGGTCTTCCTGTCCTTTGCTGACCCTCCACCTTTCCAAGCATGACGCCGTTTTCCAACAACATGCACAAAGTATGAAGTGAAGCTTCACCACCCTTGCCTCTAGTGAACACCCTGGCTGCACTTTCTACTACCTGTTAAAGCATTCAGCTGCAAGGTCCACCCAGAGGCACCGTGGAAGGAAGGTCTGGAGCTCTACTTCAGCCATGGAAGCCCTACTGCTCAGTGCTCTACTCTGACAAACACGGGGTTGAAGAATTGGGATCCGCTTCCTGGGGAAGGGGCTGAGTGAGGCAACGGAAGTGTGGCCCCACCCAGGGAACCTACCGATGTCAGTGGTCAGCTGCTTGGTGGAATGTGGGGTCAGCTCGGGGATCTGGAGGATCACGTCACAGTAGGTCTGCATCGTGGCTCGGGCGATGGAGCCCAGCCAGTTGTCCGCCATGTTGTCCAGCTCGGGCAACTCGTCACCTGGAAGAGCAAAGGAGGAGGTCGCGAGAAAAACACAGAACCTGTCTGGGAGAAGTCCAGCAACACAGTTCTTGCTGAGCCCTCTGGGTGGCCTGGCCCGTGACAGAGAGCTTAGCACCGGGACAGGAGATCTAGAAGGCGAGGGGACAACTGAATCTTAGGTCACCTGCTAGTGACAAAGCATAATGAGGATTCAGAACAGGAAGCAACCAGAAAGCTGAAGAACCAAAGAGTCCCCAAAGGCCTGGAGTCCGCAGGGTGGAGGTGACCACAGCCGGTCCCTGCAGGGCTGCTGAGGGTGTGAAGTGGAGTGCACACATGCAGCCTTCAGCACAGGGCCTGACGCGTGCTGAGGGCTTGATATGTGGCAGCCGTCAGCACTGTAATTTTGAAGGAGGATACAGCGGACACCAGCGTTAGGAGGATAGCGCCAGACCACAGGGATGTCTGAGAACCACGTGGAGATCAAATCATAGCAGACAGGCAGCCACAGAGGTTCCCAGTAAGGCTGAGAGCATGCATGACCCCAGTGAGGAGTCAGTCAGGCTGAGAGGGGAGGCAGGTCAGCCACCCAGCAACAGAGGGCACCGCCTGGCCTTCCAGGCTAAGGAGGGCACCTGTGAGCAGATATGCACAGCAGAATGTTAAAAAATGTTAAAAAAACCAAGGGAGCTCTGGTGGTGCTGCCTAGTGGCAAGAAGCTGCACTGCAATCCCAGAGGTATCCAGATCGAATCCACCGGAGGCTCTGCTGGAGAAGGAGGGGCAATCTCCTCCTGTACCTGTCAAATCTGATTTGACAGGACACACACAAAAAATAATAAAAAAAGGAAAAAAATTAATATTAAATAACAGTACAGATGAAGCAGTGAGAAAGAACACATTTAGTAGATCAGCAAAATAATACTCGTTGTTTTTATGCACCATTGAGTGGGAACCAACTCACAGCTCACCCTCCAAGTGGGTTTTCAGAGACTATAAATCACAAAAGAGGAGACTCACTCATCTTTCTCCCACAGAGCAACTGGTAGATTTGAACCATGTGCCTTCAGGTTGGCAGATCAGCTCTTTATCACTAGGCCATCAGAGCCCCCTGAAGAAAATACTAGGAACCTATTTTTACATAAATAGCATGCATGTCATAAATTTTTGGCCAACCACCTCCACCCTCTCCCTGGTTGTTTTTTGTTTTGTTTTTTTCCCCCTGGTTGTTTTTAAAAGCATGCTATGTTAAGTTTTGTGTATGTTGCTGTTAGGTGTCACTGATTTTTTGTTTGTTTGCAAATTACTCTTTGGTAATTTTCACACTCTGCTGGATCACCTTTTTGTGGAATGGGAATAAATATGGATCTCTTCCAGTCAGCAGGCAGGCAGTTGTCCTCCAGATTTCTTGGCACAACTTGATGAGCACGTTCCAAGTCAACATGGTCATCCAAGTTTGTTGAAATACGTCAGTTGGTATTTCATCAATTCTTGGGGCCTTGTTTTTTGCCAAGTCCTGCAGAGCAGGCTGCACTTCCTCCTTCATCACCATTGCCTCTTGATCATATGTTGTTTCATGAAATTCTTCTGTGTCAGCCAATTCTTCCTGGTACAGTGACTCTGTGTACTCCTTCCATCTTCTTTTGTTGCTTCCTGGATCACTCAATATTCTACCCATGGCATCCTTAAGTACTGCACCTAGAGGCTTGAATTTGTTCTTCAGTTTCTTCAGCTTAAGAAATGTCAAGCAAGTTCAGCCCTTTTGATTTTCTGATTCTATCCTTACACATTTCATTATAATACTTTGTCTTTCTGAGCTGCCCTTTGAAATCTGTTCAGCTCCTTATCTTCTTGATTTCTACCCTTTGCTTTGGCTTCTCAGTGCTCTAGTGTAATATCTGGAGTCTCTCCTGACATCATCTTAGTCTATTCTTCTTTCTCGTCTTTGTAATGATATTTCACATTCTTTGTGTATGATATTCTTGATATCTTCCCACAGCTCATCTGGTCTTCATGCGTTAGTGTCCAAGGCCTTAAACCTGTTCCTGAGATGGTGTTTAAATTCAGATAGGATAGACTAAAGGTCAAATTTTAGTTCCTGTGTATGTTTTCTGGTGGTCTAGTGGTAAGAAGTTGTACTCCAATCCTGAAGGCACACAGTTCAAATTCACCAACTGCTCGGTAGGAGAAAGATGGGAAATCTCTTATGCAATTATGAAAACTGCTGGAGGGTCAGCCAGACTCAATGGTACTCAACATTGAAAACCTAGAAGAAACAGATTTACAGCAACTTAAACCAACTGACTATGGTAGAATATAGAACAGACTCATCACAAAATAAGAAATTGAAAAAGTTTTTGATGCACACATGGATTTAATCTTTAGAAGGTCCCATGCATCAATTTTATACTCTTCAGATTGTGCCTTTCTGGTTGTATCTGGCAGTCTCTTTGCACCTTGGACTAGCGCTTCTAAGCTTGATCCCAGTTTGTCTCTTATGAATGTTATGGTTTGGAGCTTTACTCCTAAGTCTCTGATCCACCTTGAGTTGATTTTTGTATATGGTATGAGATGGGGATCCCGTTTAAGCTTTCTGCAGGTGGAAGTCCAGTTTTGCCAGCACCATTTGTTGCAGAGGTTGTCATTTCCCCTTTGATAGTTTTTATTTCCTTGTCAAATATCAATTAACCATAGACAGCTGGGTCTATTTCTGGGTTCTCAAGTCTGTTCCATTGGTCTATGTGCCTGTCATTGTACCAGTACCATGCTGTTTTAGTTACTACTGCTATGGAGGCCGGTTTAAGGAAGAAGCCTCATTCCTGCTGAAGGGGATTAGACGGTAGCACACCAGGAAGGCTGGATAGAATGGATCAGAGCATAAGCACTTAGACCTGAGAGCTGTTAGACAGAAATGCAAGTGGATGTCATAAACATGGGCTAAGACGAGCAAGGGACTGAAGAGACACCCTAGGCTAAAGGGGAGGCAACAGGACAGACACTTGTCCAAATCACAGAAGCAGCAAGGGCCCGAGACCAACTTCCGGTGGATGCCAGGACCTGCTGTGCCTGGTACAGCTCTGGGAGCTGGGGATGGGTGAGCACCACCCTTAATGCCTTCTCAGGCCAAAGGAGAAAGTGAACCACTGCAGGCCAGGGTGCGTGTGAACCACTGCAGGCCAGGGTGCGTGTGAACCACTGCAGGCCAGGGTGCGTGTGAAGCCACTGCAGGCCAGGGTGCGTGTGAGGACGAGCTAGTGCACAGCACTGGGAACAAACCCCTTTGCTTTACATGCTGAGGAAGGGCAGGGATGATGGGGTATCTGCCAGATCCACATGGGGAGGGCTCTCCAAGCCCAGACCTCAAACACTATTTTCTTTTTTCCTCATAAGAGAAGCATCTATGACGTGTGATGGTCCCATTTATGAAAACATATGTGCATATGTGGCTCTAGCTTTGGCTGCACGGTTTCTCAAGCAGTGTAATAAGGTTCCCTCCATGGCTGTCAAAGTTCAGTTGAGTCACAAGCTTCACAGGCTCACACATACACCGTCAATTTGGTAGGCTATAAAATGGAATGTTCTCATTTTCATTTGCAACGCTGTCAGAACCGTGTCCTGCAGAAGCTCCTCAGAGGGTGCACTAGGGAAGCCTCAACTGTTCTTTGTCTTTGTTTTAGGATTTGACAGTTATTAGAGTTATCTGGTGGTTTAGCAGTAAGGAACTGTGCTGCCAAAGCAAAGGTGCATGGTTTGAATCCACCAGATGCTCCATGCTAGAAGGATGGGCAATCTCTCCTCCGATGCAGTTCATTAACTGCCTCTGAAAACCTGCTGGAGGGTCAGCTTTGGGTCGGTTCCAACTCGATGGTACACAACAAGAAGTGTGTGTGTGTGTGTGTGTGTGGTGTGTACGTGTGTGTGTCCGCACGCGTGTGCGCACACACACACACAGTGAGGGGTGAAGTGCTAAATCCAAGCTCACACAACACAACTACCTTGCTCAGGAGGAAACGGGAGCTTTCCAGCATGCAGAGCCAATTCCAAGGCAGAGTCCTCCTGAGTCACAAAGGGCTCAAGATTCAAGGGGAGCGACATAATGTACTGTCCAATCTGAAACAGAAGAAAGTACTTTCAGCCTGACATTGGCACACACAGACAGTTACACTTCACGCAGCTCATCATGTGACGGCAAATGGTTGAAACGCAAAATTGTGAGCCCAGGGGCAAGACCAAAGAGCATTTCCTCATCTTCCCAGTGTATGGTAATACCGACTATGTCAACAAATGCAGGGGCGGGGGTAGGTGGGAATCAATGGTAGTTTGCATGTATAGATCCATCCTTCTCATTAACATTCTCATCATTCTTAGAACTTATTTGGTAAACTCTGTTTCAAATGATGCAATAAATACCAAATAAACTTGCAAAATGCAAAGCACCATGTAGATAAAAGTTATGAGATGTCAATGGCAAAAGCCGTAAGGCTAAGCAGAATCATAATCCTGCTTTCTCAACCGGGATCTAGTCTGTCCTCTCTCTTCTAGGTGATTCAGGCAGGGGAGGGAAGGGATTTTGGTTTTAGATTGAGAAATTGTGAATACATTCACACAGTGGAATACTATACAGCACTCAGAAACAATGATTTTTGAAAAATGCTGGATAACTTCGGAGAGACTGGAGAGCATTATGCTGAGTGAACTAACTCAGTCTTATAAGAACAGATACCGTATAAGATCAAAATTGTAAAAACAGAAGGATAACTAGTAAAATAGGTATGGAACCAAGGGGAAAAGGGTTGGGAGTGGAGGAGGGAGGGTGGGTAGAGGTGAAACCACAGAATTGCACGGTTTGATGGATAGAGGAAGGGGGCAAATGAGATGGGAAAGATCCAGTGGGGACCTTAAAAGACAGTGTAATGGTGGGCATAGACCAAAGGTGATTCATTTTATAAAACACAATGAGGAAAAAAACACACAAAACACAATGAGAAGGAGCGATTGTATGAAACATAATGTGAATGAAGAACGTGTGAAACACAATGTATACAAACTTTGTAAACAAACCAGCATAAAATATTTTAAAAAATAATTTTATTAATTAATCTGGGAGGAAAGTGTTACTGTTTCCATAATACAAACTCTAGAAAACCTTATTGGGTGCTGGGAATCTCAGAAGGTGAGTAGAACCTTTCAATTAATAAGTTCCCTATGCTCCTGTCAGTCAGCAGTGATTTTTACATCACATGTATGTTTTACACACCTATTTTGATTATAATTTATAATTGCTTTTTGTCTTTAAGTATATGTTTCAATTTAAAATAAGGCTTGTTTTTCAAGTGACAGCAACAGACGCTAAAAAGTGATGTCTGTATCTCTTATTGCTTTTCTTTGGGACAGTCATTCCAATCCATCTGTCCCGAATTAGAGCTGATATCAATTCAGAGTCACTACCAGGAGAAGGCCTTCTCCACAGCCTCACACCCCGCTGAGTAGTAGCAGGCATTAGTGGCCGGATGTCACTGCTGTTGTCACCAAGCTGACTCTGACGCATGGCCAGTCCCGGTGCAGCACAAGGAGCCTGGTCCAGCCCCATCTTCAAAACTGCTGCCATACATTATTCACCATCACAAGAACCTGGAAACAGCCCAGATGCGTGACCACAATGAAATGAATTGAAAAATCAAGGTACATCCACACAACAGAATCCTATGTAGCACATGGGAGCAGTGATTTTGTAAATTACTACCTAACACGGGAGGGTGTGGAGAGCATTGTGCTGAGTGAACTAACTCAGTCCCATAAAGACAAATACTGTATAAGACCATTATCGTGGAATGACTGTGAGGATCCAAGGAGCGGGGGTCCTTAATCAAAGGGTCACACAATTTGATGGGTGGCAGGAGGGGTGGGTAAAGGAAAGAGGAAAGATCCAATGTGAAAAACAATGTATACAAACTTTATATGTAAGTTTGTACATAAACCAGTATAAAACAAAAATATGGAACAGAAAACCTGCTGTCATGTTTGAGTCCCCTGCTGAAGCCCCTGTCTGTTTCAAGCGCCTCTCTCCTAGGTGGGGGCCTTCCGATGCTCTCATCCGACAGCGCTCTCTTGTGACCACAGGGTTCTCATCTGGGGCTGGTTTCTGTCTATCTTAACCAGAAGCTCCGTGGAAACCTTTCCACCCTGACTGACCGTGCTGGGATTTGGAATTTCATTGCCACAGCTGCCAGCACCACACAACACACTAGCCAGCATAGAACAACAAGCTCAGAGCGGGTGGCGGACTGAGACACAGGGGTCTTGAAAAAGCAGCAAGGAGCTTACAGAGGCTGAAGCACGGCCAGGGCCAGGGCCACGGTCACTGCGGCTAACCGCTGTAAGTCACCATCACCCTATAAGAACAAAAGGCGTCTACCAATTTTGCCTCTTCCTCTCTTTTCAGAAGCTGAAAATGTTGACACTTTCTTAAAGACAGGCTCGTATATATGTCAACGGACAAGGTTCTGTTTTTACTGGAAAATGCTAAGCAGTGACAACTGACATACATTAGTTTAACACATAAGTCAACCAGCAGCTTTGTTTTTCAGTAGAGGAAATGTCTATCCCTCTATATATTCACAGTTCTCTGGTGGTCAGTCCCCTGGACTGGGTAACCAGGATCCCATGGCCCCTCACAACGTGCCTGCCTTGTGAGCACAGGGTCAGGCCGTGCCCAAGCCTCTGGCATGAATGAGCTGAACCGGGAGAAAGTGCACAGTGAGTGTGCTGAGAATACCCAGCAAGGCTGGTCCCAGCTCAGCTTTCTGGCGAGGATCCAACAAAAAAGCATCAACTTGAAGGCTGGACCTCCAATACTATCCTCACCATGACAGCCATGTGATCAGGGAGCAGAGTGGCAAGTGCATCCAACATCCTCCAGCTTGAAGAAGAATAGGAGACTGTGAGCTTTTGCTCCTAACATGCTCCATCCATCTGTGACTTAGAAGCTTTAAGACACATCTAACTATTCTACTTCAGAACATTCCAGAGAAGAATGTTTCCAACTCCCCATGCCTTTGTTCTCTTGTCTAATATACAGAGTTGTTTGAAAGATCACCTTTTGTACAGTTCTACAACAGTGCCAGGCAGTTAAGTGATATATTAGCCATCAATATCACAGGGAGCTCCGGTAGCTCAGGGGTAAGGAATCGCACTGGCAATGCAAAGGTATGCGGTTTGAATCCACCAGCTGCTCCGTTGGGAGAAGGATGGGCAATTGCCTCCCATGAGATTTACTGCCTCTGAAAACCCACTGGTGGGTCAGCAAGAGTCTGTTCTGACTGGATGGCACACAACGACCACTTGCAATGAAGTACCTGTCCCCTTGCTTTCTTACTGTGCGGTTCTTCCTGGGCCTTGACGCTCTCTTCCTCACTTTCTTCTGCCACTGCCAAACCCCTCATAACAAGTGTGGAGCCCACAAGGCAACATGCACCACAAGACTGACCCAGCCCAAAAGACCACAGGGGACTAGATCCCCTTTTCACATGCTGAAGATAGTTCGGCCACAGTCAAACATTCTTGTGGTCCAACCTGGTGATTAAAAAACCCATTAGCGTTAGTAACTGAGACCAAGCGGTTGGGGGCACCTGTAGTCGAATGAGCCCCTCTTGAGAAGAAAGCTTGGCAACTTTGGAGGCGGCGATTGTCATGACGGCCCAAGGAGGCCTGGTGGCCAACAGAGGCCGGCGCTTCAAGTGGGCCATTGAGTTGAGCGGACCCGGAGGAGGCAGCAGGGGCCAAAGTGACAGGGGAAGTGGCCAGGGAGACTCGCTATACCCAGTGGGTTACTTGGACAAACAAGTGCCTGATACTAGCGTACAAGAGACAGACCGGATCCTAGTAGAGAAGCACTGCTGAGATATCGCCTTGGGTCCCCTTAAACAAATTCCCATGAATCTCTTCATCATGTACATGGCTGGCAATACCATCTCCATCTTTCCTACTATGATAGTGTGTATGATGGCCTGGTGACCTATTCAGGCACTTATGGCCATTTCAGCTACTTTCAAGATGCTGGAAAGTTCAAGCCAGAAGTTTCTTCAGGGTTTGGTTTATCTCATTGGGAATCTCATGGGCTTGGCGTTAGCTGTTTACAAGTGCCAGTCCATGGGACTGCTGCCTACACATGCATAAGATTGGTTAGCCTTCATTGAGCCCCCTGACAGAATGGAGTTCAGTGGTGGGGGACTGACTGCTTTTGTGAGCCTGAAAAAGACACTCCTGGCACCGTAAGAATTTGGATCTCATTTACAACTTTTTTTAGACCCAATTGTTCTGCCTCACCTTAAAAATTTTCCTTGCTGAAAAGGGCCAAACCATGCTCTTTTTTTCCCCATGATTAGGAGATAAACCCTGGATGGACAAACTACTACAAACACAAAAGAAACTACACCTCAAGCCCTGGTTGAAAATAATGTAGAAAACTTTATTTATGTTTCCAGTACAGAGCAAAACAACAAATAAATCTCTGTAAACAACAACAACAAAAAAAACCAAAAACCACTAGCTTTTGCTCCCAGAGGTAGACAGGCGGTAAAAGAAGTTACTGCATTCTGCTTTTATTCCTTTATTCGGTAAAAGCTTTCACTCACACGAGGCAGGCAGTGGATTCCGACTCCTGATGACCCCAGGTGTGCTGGAGTAGAACCTCGTTCTCCAGGCGTCTTTTATTTACATAGTTCATTTTTGTTGCTGTTTTTGAGAGTATACACCAATTCAACAACTTCTGCACACTGATGACATTCTTTGAGTTGTACAAACATCTTCCTGCTCCTTTTCTGCATTGTTCCTCCCTCACTAACACAAACTTCTTGTCCTCTAAGTATCGTTTTGATCCCTTATGGTGCTGTTGTCTGCTCCCTGACAGCTCTTGTTTGCAAGAGCACAGGATTCAGGGGAGATAGTTCTTTACTAATTATGTGAAAGTACTGTTTGGTTTTCATAAACCTTGAGGAGATATTTTTGGCTTAAGGTTTAAAGGTGATCTCAGGACCATACTTTCAGAAGTTCATCCAGCCTCCAAGGTTTCAGACAGACCAGCACCAATGAGGATTTGAAATTCTTTTCTGCATTTCCCCCGTTTTGATCTTCTATCTGTGTTTCGTTGATTATGCAAAGACGTTCGACTGTGTGGATCATAACAAACTGTGGCTGACTCTGAGAAGAATGGGAATCCCAGAACACTTGATTGTGCTAATGCAAAAACCTATAGTTAGACCAAGAGGCAGTCGTCAGAACAGTGCAGGGTAACACCACATGGTTCAAAATTGGGAAGGGTGTACGCCAGGGATGTATCCTATCTCCATACCTTTTCAACTTGTATTCAGAAAAGATTATCCAAGAGGCTGGGCTCTATAAGGAGAAGTGTGGTGTCAGGATTGTTGGAAGATTCATCAACAATCTGCGTTATGCAGATGACACAACCCTGCTTGCTGAAACTGAGGAGGACCTGATGCACTTGCTGCAGAGGGTCAAGGACTGCAATCTTCAATATGGATTGAGGCTCAGTGTCAAGAAGACAAAGATTCTCACCACTGGACCAATTGGCAGCATCAGCATGGATGGTGAAGAGATTGAGATTGTTCACAGCTTTAGTTTGTTTGGCACCAGAGTCAATACTCTCGGCACCAGCAGCCAGGAAATTAAAAGACGTATTGTGATGGGATAGTCTGCTGTTAGGGACCTCTCCAAAGTACTGAAGAGCAATGGTGTCTTTCTGGAGACTAAGGTGCGTCTGATACAGGCCATGGTCTTTGCTATCACTTGTTATGCATCAGAGAGTTGGACAATGACTAAGGAGGATAGGAGAATTGATGCCTTTGAGCTATGGTGCTGGAGAAGAGTATTGAGGGTACCATGAACTGCTAGGAAAACAAACAGATTCATCCTGGAAAGGGTTAAACCAGGCAGCTCCTTGGAGGCAAGGATTCTGAGGCTCCGTCTAACATACTTTGGACATGTTGTAAGGAGGGACTGGTCCTTGGAGAGGGACATCATGCTTGGGAGGGTGGAGGGACCAGTGCAGGAGGGGAAGACCCTCTATGAGGTGGATTGATTCAGTGACTGGGGTAATCGGCATGGGTGTATTGGAGACAGTGTGACTGGCACAGGACAGAGCAGAGTTTAGGGCTATTGTACACAGGGTTGCAATGAGTCACAAGTGACTCGACGGCATATAACAACAATATTATCCTAAGAATTCTTCGATGGCCTCTTTGGTGAAGGTGTTCTGTAATGTAACAGGCATCTGGTTCTTCTGATCTCCTGACCAATCAAGCAGCTGTTTAATTTGTCATACATTCCACACCCTCCTATCCCTGACTGTCCTTCCTCTGTTAATCCATGTGAACAGAGGCCATTAATAACTGATTTTTCAGAAATAGCCTACAATCTATCTCACCACTAACCACTAACAACCACTCTACATTTGCTCAAAGAGAGTAACACGTTAATCATTTTCCCTCCTGGATGCCGGAAGAGATACATGGTAATTTCTAGGACGGCAATTCTTCCATTTCAATTCCATTTAGCAATCACTTCTGAACACATACAAGGACACTGAGACCTTATGCGTCTGTATTCCTTGTATTTTTACACCTTTCACTGGCAACCATAACCTCTCAACTAAACCCATGGACTCAGTTTTACTTTGATAAACAATTATCATTATTATACCCCGCACAAAGGGCTTTCTTTCCCCCCTCCCCGTCATTGGTTTATTTACTAAGTTCATAAACATTATTCTGCACACCGGATCCTTCCCATTTCTTTCACACACACCCTCCACCCATCAAATTGTGCGATCCTATGATTAACCACCACCACCATCACCCCCCACCCACCCTTCCTCAGCTCTTTCCCTCCCATCTTGGATCCTCATACTCATTCTACAATAATGGTCTTATACAATATTTGTCCTTGTGGGACTGAGTTAGTTCACTTAGCATAATGCTCTAAAGTCCTTCCCAGGTTAGGAAGTAATTTATTAAATCACGGCTCCTGCATGCTGTGTAGTATTCCATCATGCATACCATAATTTCCCAATGTATTCAATTGTGGTTGGACAACTGGGCTGTTTTCATGTTCTTGTGATGGTGTATAATGCTGCTATGAACATTAGTGTACAAGTCTCCATTTGTGTCTCAGTTTTCATTCTCTTGAGGTATATTCCAAGCAGTGGAATAGCTGGGTCACATGGAATTTCTATGTTCAGCTTTTTGAAGACGTGCCAAACTGCCTTCCAGAGTGGTTGTACCATTTTTCAATCTGACCAACATGTATAAAAGTTCCTATCTCGCCATATCTTCTCCAACATTTATTACCTACTATGCTGTTAAACTTTGCCACTGCTACTGGAGTGAGATGGTATCTCGTGGTTTTGATTTGCATCACTCTTATCACCAGTGATTTTGAGCAATTTCTTCATCTGTCTGTTAGCCATTTGAATATCTTCCTCTCTGAGAATTTTTTCCATGTCTTTTGCCCATTTTGTAATCGTGTTATCAGTCTTTTTCTTGTGGAAGCCCTGTAGGATTCTGTCAACTTTTGATATGAGACCCTTGTCTCATGAGATGGTTTGCCAAATGTTTTTTCCCAGCCAGTAGGTTTTCTTCTTACTTTGTTGGAAAAGTTTTTCAAGTACACAGGGATTTAATCTTTGGAAAGTCCCATTCATCAATGCATAAATGTTTTTTCACAGTGTTTCCTCACATTTCATTCTCACACGGATCTGTGTGGGTGAGGGTATTCCTCAACAAACCAAAATGACACATAAGTACACACTCATCTCGTACCTCACACTTCATGTAGCCAGGTCTTAGGTTGTGGGTTGCTGTGACATTTTGATGGACTCCGGGGCTCTAGGTTTCTCTCAGGAGTCTGATCTGTATTTATGTTGAAAATCAATATGGAGGGTGATGCTTATTTCCATCACACGTGTGTATCTGTGTACTGTTCTCACACAATTTGGTGGGTGGAGGAAAGGGAAAGTAAAGGAAATGGGAAAGATCCAGCAAAGATCTGGAAAGACAGGGTAATGGTGGGCACAGTCCAATGGTGATTGATTTTATAAAACATACTGAATAAGAATGACTGCATGAAACACAAGTGAATGAAGGATAGTGTGAAACATAATGTATACAAACTTTGTATGCAAACCAATGTAAAATGTTTTTAAAAGTCACACAAACAGAACTATATATTCATATATAGATATAGATATAGATGATAGAGACAGAGATAAAGATATAGATACAGATAGACATATACACACAGACAGACAGGCAAACATCAGTTAAAGACCCACACAAAATCATTTAAAAACAAGAAAAGTCGATAGTCACGTCTTTATATCTGTGGAATGTATGGTAAATAAAATAAACACTGAAAAGCAGGGGGTGGGAGGAGGAAGGTTATTGGCTGTCAAAAGCTAGCCCACATGTTAACAATAACAACCTCATCAGAAGAAGATGCCGAGTGATGCTGAGTGCTGCCCGAACAGTAGCAAGGAAAGTGACTCCCACACTGGCCTTGTTGCTGGTCTACTAACTAGGGCACAGGGCCCTCTCCACCTGCCCCTGGGATGGCCACACTCTTCCTTTACTTTTGCCACCTTTACTTTTAAATCTCCCCTAGGATTCTCTTTCTAGCACTTAACTCCCTTCCAGTCTCCTACAAGCCAGTCATACCTTAGAAATGGCTAGGACCTGAGGGGAAAGCCTAAGGTACAGGTAGCCGACCTCACAATCACCTCAAAGATCCCAGACCTCTCTACAGTCCAGGCGCGTGTGGTTTGGGGCACGCTACTCCTGTAACAGGCACTCTGTCCACTCAGAACAACTGAGCTAAAGCACCAGAAGGAGTGGAAAGAAAGGCCACATGCAGACATTGGGACAGTCAGATCACCTACCTTCATAAAACACATCGCCACCAAGTCATGTCCGACTCACAGCGACCATGCAGGGCAGAATATGACTGGTCCCCTGGACTTCCAGCTTCTCAGAGGGAGAAAGATGGGCAATCTCCTCCCACGAATTAACAGCTATGAAAACCCACTGGATGGTCAGCTATGGATCGGTTCCTACTCATCAGTATACAACATGGGACTTCCCAGACTGCCAATTTCTACAGGAGCATCCGGCCTTATCTTTCTCCCTTGATGTGCTGGTGGGTTTGAACCACCAACTTTTCCGTTAGCAGCCGAGCACTCAACCCAGTACACCACATTCCTGTGCCTTTACAAAAGCACAACCAAACCTCTGGGGGTACCTAAGGATGAAGGAAAGGATCCCAAGTACTCTGCCGCCTGCAAAGTTTATCTGGTCCATTTAATGCTAAGACTAAGCTCTTCCAATTCTCACATTTCTTATGTGCTACGGAGCAGCTCTGCTCCCCACTCGAAGTTACTGTGAGCCAGAAGGAACTCACTGACAACTGACAATAACAACAAACACACACAAAAGCACTCAGTGGGCCCCCCTGGCCACAATGGGTGCTCACATAACCCTGGTGAATTCAAAATTGCATACACATTGTTCTCACAAAAGGCCATCAAGAATCTGGTCACCTTTCTCCTCATGCCGGAACTTTATAGGGCACTCAGGCTTTCGTGCCCTTGGGTACTGGTCACCCCTCCGGTTAGGAGAGATGGTGGGAGCAGGCAGTATTGTGCTGGGTTCCAAATCAGCCACGTGGCTCTGCTGCACGTTGTGAGAGTCCACCCGGGAGTGGGGACAGAGGGTCCTCACACCAAGGTCTGGCCACAGCACGGAGCGAGCGAGGAATAGTTTACCTGACAGAGTCAGAATTAAGGGACAGGCACTTGGATGTAGTGACCACCACAGAGAGACACGCGGCTTGGCTCTTACATTGCTGATGTACTCGAGTGGCGTGAGGCTGAAGGTGGGCAGGTCGTCCGCAAGCGTTTCTCCGATGCCGGCTGTGCTCCAGCTCTAAGGAGGGGGAGACAGGAAGTCAGTGGCAGCACAGTTACCACTGGGCAGTGTGGACGGTTCCCCCCACCACGCCACCCATCATGCCATGTGCCGAGGCGAGACGCAGGGGCAATGCCTTGCCCACGAGCCATCGCCTGCATGCAGAGCTGGCCTTCGCACCACCCCACCCTACACAGCACCCCACCCCCACACCATAGATTTCTCTTTTTAAAATCATAAACTTGAAGCTGGCTGCAAAGATTCACCCTTCCTCTCTCTTCCTTCCTGCTGGTTTCATAAAGCAAGCATGGGGCCTCAGGCCTCCCTCAGAACATGAAGTGATGAAGTAGGGGGCCAATGGTCTAGGGGTCTCCACGGGGGCTCAGAGAACAAGGCATTACGTCACCGGGTGCAGGCAGCCTCCCTCACCCCAAGGCCCCTCACAGGCCTTCACAGAGAGCATGTGGAAATCCCATGATCTTGCAGGGTAAGAAGCTCTCGAAGCTTCTTTTCATTCCAGGAATGTCCAATCCACTTTCACTTCTACTGTTTTGCCCAAGATACAGCTGCTGCTTATACTTTTTACTGCGTCTACTTCTTTTTTTTTTTTAAATTTAGGTTGTTTATTTTTCATTTCAATGAACATCTACAGAGATTTTGGGATTCCATTCAGTCATTGCTGCACCCTTCTCCCCGCACAAACCCCTCCCCCCTCCCCCCCTGCGTCTACTTCTGATTCTCAACTTCTCTGGAATGAGGAAGGTAAGGAGTGAAAGGGGGAGTCCTCCATGAGCCCTCCAACCCCAGACAGAGGGGTTCCCTGCATGAGCATCACTTGGATACAAGGTGGGAACCCAATGGCATTCTGCACGAAGCTCGGCAAGTTACCAACACACATGTGCCTTTACCTACAAATCCTGTTTCTTAATTCCAGCCTGAGTCACCCCGAAATCAGCCTGGAGACAAGGCCCTTCCCGGCCGAGCTCCTGCGGTGGCTCTGAGGTCATGCTAGAGCTGCTCCCCGGAGCCACCTGAGGCCGATTCGGTCACTTGATCCTTAAAGCAGCATTCCAGGGATGCAATGAGGGCACCAGGCCCTGGGCTTCCCGGACCAGCCAGGCCCCAGCAGTCCTCCCAGCGCTAACTCGGCTCCATCGGGTTCTCTCTGTTCTAGTGGATTGTTCCCTTCCTCACCCCGGCCCCTATCATTTTCCAGACTCCCTGTTCTTGCCTGAGAACTCTCCTGCCTCACAATAGCCACCTTTTCTCCCTGTTTAATCTACTGATAATTAACGCTCCAACTGTCCATGCATGGTACCTCGTATTAGACATTGTAGACAGGACCCAAAAACAGGAAGGACAGTCTTCATCCTCCAGGAGCCTCACTTGGGAAACAAAGGCACCCCTCACATCCCCACTTTTTTCTCTTTCCTGCCATGCAGGCCAACACATGGGCCCACTTCAAATGCAAGCGTTCCAGTGTCAAATGCAAGGTCTATACAAGAGTTCAGGGAGTAGAGGCTCAAGAAATTATGGGAGGGGACAGCCACAGCAAACACCAGAGTTTTACCTTCAACAAATAAACAAGGAGAAGGGGGAAGATGGAACAGAAACCCAAGGTTCAAAAGAGTCGTGAAAAGGCCCATCAGCAACCCACAATCTGCAGGTCTGAAGTGGACTTAATCCAAACAGTTATATTACAAGACTGAGAAGACAGCTGGAAATGTGAACACTACATCTGTCAGCAGGCTAAGATAGGTAAACTCAATAATCTGAAATTGAATACAGCATTGGTTTAGAGTCTTGTCATGCAGGGCGATAGAGTTTACCAGCAAACTGTTTACCAGCAAACACTTAGTGACCTGGGTTTCGGTTCCAAATCCCTTTGTGCTGTGAGCCTTTGTGCTGGCACTCTCAGGGAACTTCTCCTAATCTCCAGAGCCCTTGTGTCCCTGGCGGGAAGGCCAGAATGAGGGTGCGATCAAGAGGCCGGCTGGGAACCCCAATCATGAACTCTGGAATGCAGAAGTGGACGCGGGAGGGCAGGTGCTGGGCGTGAGGGAGGAGTAAGTGCAGAGCAGGGACCAAACAAGTGGGAGGGTTAAGGTCCAGGAGAGGAAGGTCATTATTATAAGCTTTAACAAAATGAAAATAACAAAAACAACCCACTCGGGAGGTGGGAGGAGGGCGATGGGAGAAGTCAGGAATGCTGATCCCTGCACCTCTCAGAACAGGTCAGCCGATACCAACATCTCTCAGATGGGAGCGTGACTGACAGCCCGCTGGCCCCTCACTGAATAATCAACTAATAAACCCCTTAATATTTCTTCTGAACCTTGGGACTTGAGCCAATGGTCTCTTACGTATTTATCTTACTCGGTGAAGTTACTACTGTCTCAAGCTCAGCAACTCCTCTGGTTTCACTTTGTTTCTAGTTAAATGCAAATAAAATGAGATCGCATCCATTTTGTTTTCAACTGTAGTCATCTATGCCCATCCAACCTCTGCCTCATGTGTGAGAGGACACGGAGAGGTGTCCCGAGTCGAGGACATGGAGAGGTGTCCCGAGTCAGGGACACCAAATGTCCACACTACTTATTTCTTAGATTGCGAGGATTCCCATCCCACCCCACCCCACCCCCTGGGGGATTTATTGTTTCTTTCATTGCTTGCATTTCTGAAAATGAGTACACACATTTTTTTTGTAAGTTGAAGTCATTCCTCTTCCAGAGAACCCCAGGAAACTGCCATGACGTCAGCACTCTGGTGTGGCTAGGCTAACACTTTCATACGCCACATCTCATTTAATCCTCATAATCTGCACGGTGAGAAGGACTGCAGGCCTCTAATCTGCAGGCCCCTTTTCAAGATGAGGCAATGGAGGCTCAGAGGCTCAGAGCTTAGTCATGGGGTCCAGTGAGGTGACAGAGGTACCAGAGCGCAGCCTGGTGGACCGCACAGAACTGCTGACCACTAGCCTCACTTCTGCTCCGCCACCCAGCAACAACGGCTTCTCCAGCCTTAACTTCCTTGAGGCTGGAAACAAAAACCTTGGTTGGAGCATAGAAAATCTACTACAAGTACTGACTGTCACAGAATCTCAGAGCTAGAAGGTACCTCACACATCATGTGTGGAGCTACCATTTCATAGGTGGGGATTCTAAGTCCAAGAAGATTCAGGGCTTGACCAAAGTCCTACAGGAAGTAAGCGAGGGGCCCCTGACTCTCAGCCAGTGTGCTTTCCAGAAGGCAGAGGAGACAGAGAACTGGAAATTATGCTGTACATGTTCTTATCTGCCTTTGCCCAATACTTGCAAAGAGCTCCTGGTTATTCAGGACCTAGAACTTTTCAAAAAGATGGGCTTTTAAAATATATATATATATAAAGTCAAATCAATGGCAAGCTCTGGTGGCCTAGTGGCAAAAAGCTACACTGTAATTCCAGAGGTGAGCAGTTTGAATCCACCAGATGCTCTGCTGGAGAAGGAGGGACAATTTTTTCCTATACCAGCCAGATCTAATTTGACGCTACACAGTAAAATAATAATAATAATTTTTTAAAAAGTCAAAGATGGATTTGAAGGGCAGAGAGAGGACTCAATGAGAAAGGCTTACTCAGGTGATCAAGGGCAGAGGAACGAGATGTGCTTGAGAGGATGACTGAGTAAGTAGAGATAACATGACCGAGGCAATCAAATCAAACAGCAAAGAGAAGGGGAGAGGGTGTGGGGAGAGCAAGGTGAGGCCACTCTGAACGATCCAAACCAAACAAGGTGTCCAGGAAAGACAGTATCAGAACTCGTCAAGGTCACCTCCCAAACACAAGATCAACCCCGTGATGGCACTCCCCTGGCTAATGCTTCAGAACCAACACGCGGAAACGCTGTGGCACGCAAACAATGCTATTCACAGGACCACTAGCTCCTCAGACCTGGCCCTACCAACCCTGCAGCACCTCCCCTCCGTTCCCTCTCCAGGGAACTGTGACCAAGCAGAAGAAAGCTAATCAAGCAGCATTAACAATCTCAAAAGATACTCTGTATTGAGAAGGTATCAGGGTAACGACAAGTAAGACTGGAAGTTCATGATAAGGAAAAAAGCTGCAAGGGATAAGTGACTCTCTGAAGTGGTGCGTCTAGCCGGGGG